>NC_065923.1:18517930-18817930 GCF_024586455.1 Bactrocera neohumeralis
GATGATAGCAAAGGCTTTGCAACAAGTAAGAAACAAATTTCGGATCTTGCAGTGTTTGTTGCTGCTCCTATATCAAATGGAGTTAAATTCCGTTAATGGTTAAATTTCTTGAACAAATAAGTTTCAAGAGTGGATCCGATTCCACTACATTGTAATTGAAAATCGGGACAAAAATTTTGCTTTCACCACAGCAGCCTACTTAAGTGGTTGTATCCACTTACAACAAAGAACTATATGTAGTAATCCACGTGCGATCTTTAATCAGCCATTTAACCTAACCTAACCTGGGATTTTAATTTTTGAAAATTTTGGATTCTCTTAATTCCGTAGACGATTTCCAGAAGTACCTCCGAAAAAATGTATCTGATGATGAGGAAGATTTTTTTCAAGATGAATACAGGTAATGTTCGGAGGACAAGTCAAAATTTTGATTACTGACAAAATGGATGCTTCAAAAAGAAGGTCGTTTTTTATGAAAAAATTTAACCTTCAGAAAATTCGAAATTGTCATCAAAAACCTTATTTTTTCGATCATTACCTGACAAATATGACTAAGAAGATCAGTGTTTCGAGAAAAATATACTTCCATGTCCGAAACTGCCCAGCATTGAAATCCAACGCAGAATCACTCTTGCGGTGCTGGTTTGGAGTGAGTAGACAGTCTCCCGACTAACAAAGACCAAACTCTACAAGTCCTTCATTGTTCCTGATGACAAGTCGGCATTACGAGTTTTCGAGAGAAAAGTTCTGAGGAAGATTTATGGTCCCTTGCGCATTGGCAACGGCGAATACCGATCAGCTGTACGAGATATACACCGACATTGACATAGTTCAGGGAATCAGGAGACAACGGTTGCACTGGCTAGGTCATGTTGTCCGGATGAAAGAGAAGACTTCAGCTTTGAAGGTATTCGATTCAGTACCCGCCGATGGAAGCCGAGGAAGTGGAAGACCTCCACTCCAATGGAGAGATTAGTTGGAGAAAGACCAGGAGCGGAACTGGACTTAAATCAGGCTGAGAACTCTCAATTGTGTCAAATTAAAACTTCTGCACAATGCCATTCTCTAAATGTTCATCTAAGGGTTAATATAAACTATAGAAAAGCAATGCCAATCCGTCCGTTGATCTGAAGAAAGCCACTTATCTCCCCCCTGTGTTTAGTCACAAAGAGATTTAGGTGAGAGATTTTTTTCATAAAAAAGTTTCAAAACGACATTGTCGTATCTAACTTTTTTCAAAGTAAAAGTTATTCCGCCTGGAGGTCTAACATTTCAAGTCGTAGGTTCACAAATTCATGTTTTACTTAACAACTAATTCTGTCATGTCACCAAAGCCTTTTGGCGCGCAACTGTGCTTGTTGCTGATGCCGGCAAAAATGCTCATACAAAACAAAAAAAAAAAACAGAAATGAAAATGAAAAACAAAATGTAAGCAAAGACAAAAAGCATGAAACGAACTGAGCCTTCAGCGCCGGAGAGCTTTTGTCTTTACAACATTAAAACGCCGAAAGCTGAACATTACAGAGAGCGTTTGTTGTTTGTTGGCGCGGAGAGCAAGCGCAGCTATCCTCTGCACTATGCACAAGCATGTAACTAACAGTATTTATGACTGCCACACAATGTCAACAATTCGAATAATTGCCTTTGACAGAATACAGGTGTGTGCACATACACACACATTTATAGGTATATTTAGTGTAATGTCTATAAATATTTGCTCGAATGATTTTACGCAGGAAATCAGCTGATTTGTTGCGTACGTTTGTACTACCTAAATATAATCACAAATAGATAATGTTGATTTAATTATTTGATTATTTTCATGTTCTGTTTTGTGTTATAGAATTTCATTAAAAGCATTGTCATTGGCTATGTCTGATTAATTTGGCTTACAAGCGCAGCAAAGAAAATATTTTTAAACAATAATTGATTAAAAAAATATCATATAAAATTAGATTTCATAAATTTATGCTATATAGTACATAGTTATATTTGATGAAAATCACGGATTTGGTAATTTAAGAAAATTTTCGAATTTTTTTTTTGGGGAAAATTTTATAAAACGCCGACGGTTTTTATGAAAACAAAAAATACATTACATTTTAAAATTTTGAGGATTTATATATGTATATATATTTTAAGAATATATGTATATTAGAATTTCTGAAGAAACAAACTAAATATTTTCGAGCGATCTTCGACAGTGCTAAAAAAAGTACTCCACTGCTGCAGTGGCTCCAGCTATCTGCGTGGATGACATTTTTACAAAAATTCTCACTAAAATATATTGTCCGCACAATGATCTAAGTTCGAAAAAGTTTAAAAAAGGGTTTTGAAGAAAAAGTAGAAGTATTTAATTTTTAATCTGCCAAAATTAGATTTTTACTCAAAAATTGGATAGTAATCCAATCCGAGTAATCATAAATTTAAGAAAGTAAAAAGAGAAAAGTTTGGTTCCGAACATTTTATACCTTTGCATCTATCAAGATTTTACATATTTTCGGATGTACTATATACTATAGTATATCAGATATTAGGGCACAATAGGCCATAACTCGCAGTGCATACCTCATATTCCAATCTTATATCCATTATTACACGTTTAATTAATTCAGAAAAGATGCTCTCTAATGGACCAATATATACGGTATGTATAAAGCTCAAAGCATATATATAATTAACAGATAAGATTTCATATATATATAGTATAAATAGTAAAATCAACTAAATGTTGAAAATCTTGATTATAGGTATAAATATGGGGTCTATAGCAAGTATTCACCAGATTTTATAAGGTGACAAGGAAAGGGAATAAGGAAAGGCTAAGGGAATTATTTAACCGTTTCAATCCATTTTTTACAAACAGTCATACTATTATCAGAAAAGAATATCCGAATTTCTATATTATATCTCACAGATTGACCACTATTTTCGATAAAAAGTTTGCAATATGAACCGGGGTCCACATATTCGGTAACTGTGGGTTTGAATCGTTTTGGTCTGATTTGGATAATTCTTGCTAATAAGGTGGCACATCTCAAAGACACTATTCGTGCAAAGCTTTAGCCAGATACATCTTATTGACTCTGGATTTGAATACTGGAAAGTGAAAGAACCGGATGGAATTTAAAATTGAGTTATATAGGAAGTAGGTGTGGAGTTTAAAAATTTTTAACACACCGTTGCCGCGTGCTAATGCAATCCCCTGCACTAAATTATAGGATTATCTTCGTTATGGCACTTTATAGGTTTTAGAATTATGTCGTTTTGTGGTCGTGGCAGTGGTCCGATTACGTCCATACAGGAACACGAGTACAAAGTTTTATTACAATATCTCAATTTTACTCACGGACGGACAGACAGACAAAACTATTATAATGCATTATTAAATATATTATATATACAAATATTTTCAAGGCAATGATTGATTTTATGAGACCCACTTGTACATATGTATGTACATTTCTTCAAGCAAAACTATAAAAAGTAGTGTTTTATTCCAATCGCTTTGTTTCCAAACCACTAGTTGCTGTGGTATGTTTTTACATTTCCACAAAGCTTTTAGTTTGAAAATTTATTTATTATTAATATTTCGAAGAAAATGTTGAACTAGGGACACTTAGTGCAAATCGCTGTAAAATACTCATGTTCTGTGGTTTGTGATAAAATACCTTACATATACTTGAGGGTTTGCTTAATTTTCTGAATAAAATATTTCAGAAGTTTATTTATTTATATTTAAATGTTTAATCTTGAAATTGACTTCGTTGATAGAAATATAAACCAGAAAATTGAGGTGAAACAAATTTATTGATTACAAATATATGGTAAATAAATAAAGTCTTAGTATGTTGTTGTCTTACATCTGCCATATGCACAATCCTTGGTTCATAAAGAGTGACTTAATTCTAGATGCACTACTTAAAAAAAAAAAAACACAGAAACTTCAAATTGAATGTGATAATCGAGTTTTTATTATCATTCGAAAAGAACATTTTTTGGAGAAGGCATTTATTTTTTGAAGATGGTTGTGTCTTTCAAATGTTTAAGGCTACGTCTCAGATGGTTTTTGGTCCAATCCGTTGAGTATAGTTTTCGATGACTCGTTCGTATGCATTTCGATTTCTTCCATTTTGGTAACTGAAGCGTATGACATAGCTATAGTAGCTTCCGAGATGTTTTTAGCTCCAAGGCCTGTATCGATAGTGGGATTGTGGGCGTGGCAGTGAGCATTTTGCCCATCTTCGAACTTAACCTTCTTATGGAGCCAAGAAATACGTGTAATATCTCAATTTTACTCAAGTTACTTGACGGACGTGATATCAGACATCCGGATTTTGACTGGCCAATATCACATTGGTATATATAACCCTATATCTGACTCTTTTAGTTTTAGGACTTACAAACAACCGTTATGTGAACAAAATATACAAAATATAAAATACTCTCCTTAGCAACTTTGTTGCGAGAGTATAAAAACACAGAAACTTTGAATGGGGAGTGTTTATTATGATTCGAAAGAACATTTTTTGGCATTAATTTTTTGAAGATTATCTCTTTAAAAATGTTTGTATCCGTTGAGTATAGTTTTCGATGACTCGTTTGAGCATTTCGACTGGTAACTGGCGTATGACATGCGTGATGTTTTGCTCCAAGGCCTGTATCGAAGTGGGATTGTCCCCACAGGAAAAGTCTAACGGTGTGATATCACACGATCTTAGTGGCCAACCAACTGGCTTAAAAGATGAAATTATCTGCTCACCGAAGTGTTCTCTCAATAAATTCATAGATTGATGCGTTGTGTGGGAAGTGGCGCCGTTTTGTTGAAATCACATGTCGCGTAGATCTCGAGCTTTAATTTCAGACATCAAATACATTACGTTCTCACCGGCATCATTTTTGAAGAAATATGGACCGATGATTCCACCGATTCACAAACCACACGAAACCGTTGTTTGTTCTGAATGTATGGCAGCTTTTGAATTTCTTCTGGTTCCTCTTCGCCCGAGAGACGGCAATTTTGCTTGTTTACCAAAATTTGGCGCGAAAACGTCGGATCTTCTTGGACCTTTTCAAGCGCCCATAGAGCGATGTCGCTTGGGAGGCTCGAGCGGCTTCAGTTTTTGCACAAGATATTTTTTTTAGGTTTTCAATTTAATATCTCGACGTAAAATGCGCCAAGTCGATCCATACGTAAGTCCGAGTTGCCGCGAACGGCACCGAATTGACTCTCCACTGTCTTTGTGTACACTCTCAGTTACAGCTGCGTGCTGGACGTGTTCTATCGAATATCATGCGATAATGAATGTTGGGTCTCAAGATGCAAATTTAATATGGAACTTCGCTTTACAATCACTGAAATATGTATGTATGTCCTATTAAATTTTCTTAATATTATGGACCTACATACATACATACATACATATATGTCACGTGCTGACAAAGCTTTTTATAGGCCCATTCCATCTTCTTCTTCTTTCTTTTTCTTCGATTTGAAAGATTTCCATTTATGGTATGAACTGTATGAATATTCTATGTAGATTTACTAAGGCTGCTTATGATCTTAAGAAAACATTTTTTTTCTTAAATTTCGAAGCATAATCGAAACATTATGCAACTTCTTCAATAACTCTACTACACACTCTCACTTACACACTCACACTCCTCTCAATTACTAACGGTTGTAACAACTAATTCATTTGCCTGCAACCTTGACGACTTACACATTGCATGCGAATATTCTCGTATTAATTTCATGTGCTCATATAAATTTTATGCATGCCGCTTTTCAATTTCACTTCATTGAAGAATTTATTTTGCACTAAACCCGAAGAAATAAAACACGAAATGAGACAAATAACAATTGCAGTCTTAATGAATTGTCATAAATTTCGACGGTGACAAATAGAAAAAAACAACAAAGCCACACCTAAACGACTGCGCTGTATGTGATTATGAGTGTGTGTGTGTGCTCTTAGCAGCCAATATCAAAATAAGTAAGAAATATATAATGACGATCGGCAAATGATGATCTCACCCAACTCAGCTAAATGGCGAGCAAGCACAGCGTATGCCACTGAGTATCCTGATTTCGTCATGTTTACTTACGCTAGCGCAATGTTTGTTGTTGTTGTAGCTGTTTTGCGGTTGCCGGCGCGGTTTGGTAGCATTAAGCGGCATTAAATAAAAAAAGCATAAAGATACAAACTTACATATGCACATTCATGCAATTTTTTTTTTGTTACAACAACAACAAATAATAATATGTAAAAAATGCTATGAAAAAGCGAAATTATGAATGAAACGAACGTAAGAAACTGGCGTAAATTGAATCAGTTGCCAGTGTTCATATGTATGTACATGTATATACATATGTATGTGTTTGTGTGTATATGTATGCAAATGAAAAAAAAAACTATAAAAATCAACTTATGAACGTTAGCGTATGTAGTACGAAAAAAAATTTCGTAAAAAATTCCGGTATGAAAAAGCTTTGCACAGCAAACAAAAAGCAAATTTGTGCAAAAACAATAAACAAATGCAATAGTGTGTGTATGTGTATGTTAATATGAAGGCATGCACATCCGGTGGCCGCAAAAAACAGTGCTTGTTGCTAGCGAGAGAGAGTGAGAGTGAGCAGTAGCGAGAACATGTTGCTAAGTAAGTAAAATGTTGCTTAATTATGTTGCTGGCAGTGTTGCTAGGGAAACAAGGTTTTAGCAACAAACAACATACTGTTATCTTATAAATATTTTCTCCGAATTTCAATAATCTCAATAAAGCTCAGAGACTGCCGTTGTTTTCGGTAAAAATGACAACTATAGACACTAGAGTCCACATATTAAGGATCTGGAGCCTTGAACAGTTGTGGTAAGATGATATACATATGTACCTTAGAGGCACTATGTGCGCAAGGCTCTATTCCAGTAACTTCAATGCTGCTTAATTTATATTCCGAAAAGCAAAAGGTATAGAATTTTAAAATTTAATATAGGGTGATCCATTTCGAGGTTTCCTATTTTTTTAAGAAAAAACACAGATGCTTAAATTTCATGGGGAATGTTTATTATCAATGGAAAGAACATTCTTTGGCATTTATTTTTTGAATATTATCTTTTCGAAATGTTGGCCGCAGCTACGTCTCAGATGGTCAATCCGTTGAATCCAATTTTCGATGACTCGCTCATACATTTCGACTGGTAACTGGCGAATTACACACGTGATGTTTTGCTCCAAGACCTGAATCAAAGCGGGATTGTCCGCATAGATTTTAGACTTTACATATCGCCACAGGAAAAGCCTAACGGTGTGATATCATACGATCTTCGTGGCCAATCGACCGGCTCAAAACCTGAAGTTATCTGCTCACCGAAGAGATCTCTCAATGAATTCATAGGCATTAGAGAGACGGCTATCGTGGCGCGTTAATGGTCGTAATAGACGTTACGTTCTCCCCTGCATAATTTTTGAAGAAATAATGAACGACCAAACCGTTGTTTTATCCTGCATGAAATGGCAACTCTTGAATCTCTTCAGGTTGCTCTTCATCCCAAATGCGGCAATTTTGCTTGTTTACATACCCAGTGAGCTACAAATGGGTCTCATCGCTGTACAAAATTTGACTTGATAACGTCGTATCTTCTAGGGACTTATCAAGAGCCCATCGAGGGAAGCGATGTCGCTTACGAAGGTTCAGAGGTTTCAGGTCTTGGAATAAAATTCGTCAAGTAGTTCCATACATATGTCAATCCGAGTTGTTGTGAACGGCGCCGAAAAGTTGGATTTATTTCCATTATTTTCTTAACACTAGCCCACTGTGCAACAATGTTGCTAGATATTGTTTTGCAACATTCAAATGTAAGAGCGTTCAAATCAATCAGTTAGCAGTTGATTTGTTAGCGGTTCTATTGTAATATTTAGAGTAGGCTAAACAACAGACAAAACAAATATTTGCCTGAAATCAAAATACAATGCTTTCATTCAACAAAAATAACTAAAAACACATTAAGTCCATTGCAATTTACTGGGAACCCTATTGAGCACCCACACTTCGGTGCAAATATGTATGTGCCATTGGAGCACATCACACACGCTTACACACACATTTACCTAACTAATTTGCATGTGACTGTTTACCGGCTTTTTTCCACGTCGAGAGAGCGATTGCGAGAGCATTGAAGCAACCAGAGAGCGCTACCATTATGCCGGTTTCAAAGCTTTGCATTTGCATTGACATTATGCTCTCAGCCACAGCGCCAACTCGCCGGCTAAACGTCAGTGAGTTTCGCGCAACAACAAAAACACAAATGCAAACATACAAATGGCAAAAGCAAACGAGTAAATGCAATGTTAAGGGCAAAGCAAAGGCACGTTTTGCCGCCAACAAACATAGCGGCACATACACAAACGAACCATACACTGTCGGCTCTCAAAGCGCGCCGCTGTACGCGCTCCGCAGAGCTCCACTGTGCTCCACAGCGTCTCGCCACATTTTTAACTTTCGCCTTTGCTGTATTTTGCTCAGTTGCGATTTCATATTCGGTTAGTTTGGACGTGTCTAATAAAGTTGGCAATAAATGATAAATTTGCAATAAACAAATGTGTGTCCCATCGACGACTAAGCGTAACTGATTCGTAGGCAATTCAACGTATCTGTGGTCAGACGAATATCGAGTTGCCAACCGGAGAGTTGTGCGTTACGGTCTATTTAGTGTGAAAATTAGGTAATTTCAAATTTCCGGTAACTAGTGTTTTGCGGAAGTAAAACTGGTTGTTTGAAAATATTACAAAAAAAAATTATTAAAAAATTATTCAAGGTGTTTTTTGTCAAAATTTATTTTTTGTGAATTTTTAACATTTTTCGGGCGTGTGTTTTGGTGTTGAATTCAAGATTTTTTAACTCTCAAAATTATTGTTCGGAAAGTGTATGTAAAGTGTTGCAAATTATAAAAAAATAACAATTTGAGTATTCATATTCGAATATAACAACAATAGCAACAAATTAATATTTGTAAATTGAAATAAAAAAGTTTGTGCTCCTGCTTTATGCCGCTTTGGTAGCTGATCTTGGAATTGTTATACAAAAAGGTGAGCTGAAACCGTTTCTAGCGCCATGTTTTTGTTTTTGTTAAATAATTATGCTAAGTAGGCATATAAAAAGTTCTACTATGTTTTTAGCTATACATATGCATCTGCACTGAAACTTGTTATTTATCAGTAGAAAAAGTTGACAAGAATAAAAATTAGAATTCTATAATGATTCTATTTTGCATAAGCGTTCAATTTTTATTCTTTTTATAATTAGTGTTCAAAGTTTAACTATAAAAACAAGAAAAATCAAATAATATCAATTTACTCTGTTGTTGTTGTTTGAAGTTGGTTTCGAAAGATATTAATCGTGTTTGTGTTTATTTAAATTAAAAAACTGCTGTTAGACGATTTAAGAAAATATAAAATAAAACAAAACCTCTGAAAAACATTTCAATCCACAAAGAACAATATTCATATGTATTTATATTTAAATGCCTTTATGGAAAAATAAATTGCAAGTAATGCTTTATTGTCACTATGCGTTTTCATAGGCAATCTTATTATTAGTTACAAAAATAACCGTTATTTACCAGTTATTTTGAATTGTAGATGCAAAAGTGAAGAAATAAATTCTGTTCTTAACATTCGAAGAGTTTTCTTGACTTATGTATTAATTATACTACTCAACAGATCTGAGTGAAAAATTTGCGACTGATGTGCTAAGAGGTCTGTGGGGCATTTGAGGTGTCCTGATTACGAATTTGAGTTCAAAAATTTTCCATCACGTACAGTTATTTTTGTTGTTTTAGTTGTTGTTGTTGTAACGGCACAAAACATTTTTGAAGTAATTTCGACGAGTCGTGCCGAGTTGATAGTCCTTGGTTGAACAAAAATCCAGGTCCTTTCCGGTAAATCAGACCCCACTGCCCTGGGAACGGTGGTAGTTTGATGCCTATACCCCTTGACTAGAACACAAAAAATTCGATTTTTATTATCATTTCCGGTTTTAGCAAACCTAAATTTGCAAGGCTCTAATAACAGAACCGCATAATGACTGTAAACTAGTGCTATCGGTCGTTTAGAATCAAAAAAAGTTTAGAATAAAATAAAAATAATTGTTTGAAATGCAAAGCTTAACATTTTGACTTTCTTCCTTTCATAAATAATTTTTACAGTGCTTACAAAAAATTATAAAACTTTTGTTTTAAGGGGCTAAATCCACTTATATGTCAGAAAAACCGTTTTTTATCATTTATTTTGAAAGTGTAAGTGATCTTCAAGGGACTTCCGAAAAAAGGTATTTTTTGTTTAAAATATCTCAAATCCAAAAACCTAAAACACTTATTGTTGCTAAAATTAATACAAGTAATAATCGAAAGATTTTTATTTTTAACAAAATGGCGATAAAAAATATTTTTATAAATTTAAATAAACAAGTGGATATTTTTATTTTTTATAAATACATATAAACGATTTTATTTTTAATTTTTATATAAAGAAGTGGATATTGATTGTTTCTTTTTAATAAAAAATAGTTTTCGTTTTTATAATATAAATATATTTTTTTTGTAATTTCTAAAATTAAATTGACTTTTTTATTTTTTTTTTTTATAAAAAATATAATTTTTTTTGAGATATTTATAGATAAATAAGTGGTTATTGGATATTTTCAACAGCTATCTCAATTAACGATTAATTAATTTAATTTTTTTACATTAGATTTAATAGAGAAAGCTCGTTAAACGAATTTTTAATTATAGAAAAAATAATAAACAATTTTAATGTTGAAAAATAATTGTAATGTATAATTAAAAAATGTGGCTTTAAAAAAAATTGTTAAAAATTGAAATTGATAGTTTATTATAAATAAAAAAATGTACCGACTTAAGAAATTAAAAAAATAATTTGATAATTTAAATAATTTTTTTAATTTTGTAATTTTGATAATCTTAATAAAAAATAAATTTTAAATATCTTACACCAAAAATCGGTTTCAAAAATTTAAAATAAGTTTTGATACCAAATTTCGGATTAAAAAAAATATAAATCCTTAATATAATATTATTAAAAATTAATAAAAGCAATTTTTTAAGTGAAATTTCAAACATCTTCTTAAAACTAGTATTGAAATAATTAACAATAAGTACAATAAGTTTGGATAATTAAAAATAAATTTTAATCCAAAATTCAGGATTTAAAAAAATGTGAATCCATATTTATTATTAAAAAATCAAAAAAAAACTCTTTTTTCAATTGAAATCTCGAAACTCTTTATTAAAAATAACTTTGAAAGAGCAAATATCATGGTTGAAAACAAAAAAAAAATTTAATCCCAAGTTTATAATTAAAAAGTAATTAAAAAATAAAAAAAAGTATTTTTTTTTTGAAATTAAAATTTAAATTAATTTGCAGTTAAAAAAATATGTATGAAAATATTATTTTCAATTAAAACTTTGTCAAATATTTAAAAAATTCGCTATCCTGGTTCAAACTAAAAATAAAATAAAAAAATAGTTCAATAGTATTATAGTTTGGAATGTTATATTGAGATACAATATGCATAAAAATATATTTAATTTTTTTATATTTAAAATTTTAATGAATTTTTGAAAAATTAAAAATTAGTTGTTCAAAAAAATTATACATTATTCTAAAAAACTCCTGAGTTAAAAATGAACAATAGCAAGATCAATGGTTTAATTTTTCTGGCGCTTTCAGTGTCGAGTGCAACAAACACCGCCTTCTACACTCTGCAAGTTCAGCATTTGCTGTCAAAACCAAAATAAGTATTAGCAATTCAAACAAAAATAAACGAAAAAGTAAATCCCATTTGCTAAAAAGATTATGATTGAATGCATTAACATTTATAAGCAAGCAGATGTATCACTTCCTTCGGTCGCATATATCAGCCGACAACGCCCACCGAGTGTCTCAAAATTTGAGACTAACCGATTAAGCCTTGAAAATAGCAGCATCCTCAGCAGCATTTCGAAAAATACCTGAGTATATTACAAAGCAAAATATAAATGAATGCCATCGTTCACCGGCAATTGCTTAAAAGTGAAATGAAAACAATGAATTCATGAAAGAAGAGTGAAATGAAAATGCAAAAAATAGCAAGCAATAACAAATTCGTGTATAAAACCACCGACTGGCACCTTTGAAACGTGTGTGTGCATACTTCTTTTGTGTAAATGTACTTATATATGTGTATGTGTGCGTGTGTGTAAGAGCGTGTGTGTTTTTGCAGCGCGACGTGCCTTCTCAAAAAGCACAAAATACATTAGAAAATATAAAAATGCGACCAAAGGTAAAATGCGAAAATATTGCATAAAACAAAAGCCGTGAAATGGTAACGACGGCGACGGCGACGACGCTGAGCAATGAGAATATCAACGTGCCGCAAGCAACAGGAGCAACAAAAGCGTTTTGTCTGTCCGCTGTTGCTACTTCTTCTTCTTGTTATTTTTTGTTATTTTTAAGCTTCTTCTTATTTTTAGTGCCTCTTTGCTTTTTACGGTTCGAAATACGAAATAAAATGCTGACAGGCGGAGGAATCTCGCGTGTCACTGCTTAAGTACAATAATAACAACAACGAAAAAGGTGAAGACGTACAATATATTGCTCCTGTGGACCTCAATATATCTATATAAATATATATCTTAATATATACTTACATACATACACATGTACAACAACACATATGTACATATGTACGTATCTGCTTAGTTGCATTCGCTCAAGTGGCAGTATTGTGTTATATAGTATGTAAATGATTTTGTTGTTGCATGAAATGCTGCTGGCAGCGCAATTCAACGCGCAGCGCAGCTCCTTTGCCAATTTAACTGTGAATCTTATTTATTTTTGGCAACGGCCAAAGCGCTGACACACTCGACACTGCAGTCGTCGCATTTGCTGTTGCTGTTGCTGTTGATGATACTATTGGCGTTCTGCTGCACTGCATATATGTATGTATATCTACATACATATATATGTGTATGTGTGATTGTTTTTATAGTACCTTTGCTAAAATTGTTGCTGCTTGTGGAGGCAGCCCGCCAACGGCCTGCACTTATTCCCGATTTTATGACTCTTCAGCTTGCTTCACTATAGAATTTGCGAGTTTTTACTTTTTCTTTGTTTGCTTGCCGCATAGGTGGGAATGTATTTTTGACTAAAATTGACCTGACTTTTGCAATTTTTTGTTGTGTTTTGCTCGTCAACTTTTAGGTATTTTTGCAATTTTTGAGTGTATTTGAATATGGAGAGCGAAGGCAGATTTTGTTATGTGTTATATTTTTGAACAAAAGTTATTTTTTAGAGGAATTTTGGTTTCAAGATATGTTTTTGTTGCTACAATGATGCATGTTTTAGCTGTCTAAACACTTTTGTCAAACCTTATTGCATTGAAATTTTTATAGTTTACCTCCAAACGGAAGAGGTAACGTCTGCTAAATTCTTCGATTGTTGCCTTTGCAGTAAACAACTTTAGATCCTAGTGGAGAACATCGTTTCTCACATAGAATGGGGGCTCCTATGTTGCGCAGAAATTTATCTTGAAAAGCTTGAATTACTTTTAAATTTGAAGTCGATGCACCTCCCCAGATTTGAATGTCATACGTTCAAATTGGCTTAAGTATTACCTTATAAATGAGCAACTTATTCTTCAGACTGAGGTGGGATCTTGGCTTAATGAGCCAGTATAGCTGCGTCAACTTTAATCTTAGCTGAGTTTTTTTACGTGATCTTTCCAAGTTCTTGTCGGTTATAGCCGTCTAAGTGATGTCTCCATCAATAATGAATAAGTTATTTCCAAGTGTGCCTCTTATCAATTGACCATACAAAACCACTTGAGGCCAATTTTTGTCTATACTACTTGTACGGACTTTTCGGTGTTGATGCCAATGTTCCAATTGGTGAGCCACGGTTCTAGACTATTCAATTGCATCTGCAGTTTTCTCGAAGCAGTATTAGGGTGGCAATGATGCTAGTGGTGCAGTATCAGCAGCATAGATTGGCTTTGTAGTGGAGTCAGAGTTTATCACTGGAAAGTCTACTGTATGTATCTAAAAGGTCTCAGCTCCGACTTAGCATCACGGCATCTATGCTTGGCGGACATCAAGGAGACAGCAGAGCCAAACTGATGATTCGGAACAAGCTGTTTGTCTTCCAACACTGGCAAAAGCCTGTATAAAAATATTCCTTCAAATACTTTCGAGATAATGACTAGTAGACTAATTGGTCGACAAGAATTAACCAGATGTTAAGGTTTTCCGGGTTTAAGAATTAAAATAACCGCAGCACATTTCTATTGCGATGTGAAAATGACAAAGTTTGAGCATTCCGTTAAAAAGTTTGGCAATCATGCTGATTACGTTTTCAGGTAGCGCTTTAAGTTCAAACGCATTCATTCTGTCATAGCCTGGTCACTTTTTGTTTACCAATGCTTTGATCCCCTCCTGCACTTCCACAGCATCTAGTTCAGCAATTCCATTCGACAAAAAACATCGTAAAAATTGGTGACTGCCGCATTGCTAGATCCATTACTAAACTCCTTAGGAGTAAACGTGTTTTGGAGGTGTGTGGCAAACACCACGGCTTTCGCTGCATTGATCTTGCATCAATGGTCTCTCTGGTTAAAACTTTGTGGGCATCTAGATATCGGCTTATTGTTTTGTCTAGTCGCATTCCATAGATTGTTTACTGGATCTTCTGGTTTGGCAGCAACCAGAAACGCCTCTAGGGACTTATTGCGCAATTTCCAAAAAAACATGCTTCAGCTCCCTTCTGGCACGAAATGGAAAAAATGAAAATAGGTGTCTCTATTTTCACTCCAGATATGATGATTGGTAAAAGATATATTTTCATGGGCGTTAAGCCACTATTGTGACCAAATTTAAAGCCAAAAACGCAATGATTACCATCGATCCATATCCTTATTCACCACATTTGATTCCATTTGATTTTTTTTATTTCCCGAACTGAAATTTTTGCCCTTCGTGGAACCTGTTTTCAGTCGATCGAAGAGAAAAATTCGCTGAAGGAGCTGAAGGCCATCCCAAAAAGTGCTTATGAAAAGTGTTTCGAAGACTGGAAAAATCGTTGGCAATAGTGTATTACATCTGGGGATTAAATGGAAGGCGACAAAATAAATATTGATGAATAATTAAATATTTTGCGTTTTATTTAAAATTTCCGGGTATTTTTTTGTTTATATAGAAATATGAATAATATATAAACAACAAAATATTATAGTAGACAACATTTTTATACAATATTCATTTGATAACAAGCATCCAAACATAAATACAAAACATAAAGATGAAAACTTAGTAAACACTTTGCAACGCAATGTAGGCAAAAGTAGGCACAAAGCAGGCCAGCGCTAAATAGCGTGCGCTAAAAGCGAAGAAGCAGATTCGGCGCATGGAGCGCTAATTAGGCGGCAAAGCGTAAAGCAAAAGGAAAGACAAACACATAGCAACAACAACAAATGAATGGAATGAAACGTATTTTCAGTTAATTAAAACGAATTGAGGCGAAGCATTGCTGCACCCAACTACTTGCTGTTGTTGTTATCATAGTTGTTGTCACTAATGTTTTTGTTGCTATTGTAGCTGATAATGGCACAGCCAGCACTATTGCCAACAAGGTGTCAGTGTCAAAGCCACTGTCAATTAGATTTTCACTCAAAGTGCCAAATAGAAGCGCCATCCTCATCATCGGCGGCCAGTCAACGCTTGCATTTCGCCGTGGCGAAAGTGGCCAAGGGTCCGCATTCACAAATACAAACAAACACACAATCACACATACATGTACATACATAAGTCAACGATGTCATTGTTTGTATTTCATCAGGTAATGCTGTAATTTCTATTATCATCGCTGCTGATTATCAGCGCAGCTAAGCGAGCAAACAACACGAAGACGGAAGTCACTTCAGGCGGCAGCTTTTGTGAATTAATTCTATTTTCAGCTCATTATATTTGAGAAAGATACTCGCAAACGGCGTTGATTACTCTTTTTAAGTAACAGCAACAACAACAACAACAAGTATAAATGTGTAGCACGCAATGATCCAAAGTTTAGATTCTTAACTGAGAGGGGTAAACTAATGATTTAGACAAATGCGCGGAGCGTGAATTTTCGCTGCGAAACGAAATCTGAAAATTTGGCTATAAATCACTTTAATGAAGGCCGCGTAAAGGCAATCACTTAAGGCGCGAAATGGCAGAAGCAGCTCGAATGACGAAAGAAGCGGAAGAAGTGCGTTCGCGATATATTTCATTTGGGTTTATATGTATGTATATTAGGATCTACGTATGTATATGTGTATGAATGTGGATAAATGCGAATGAGTTTTAATCAAAGGATTATAGTTGTTAACTAAGCTTCAAGATTTATTTCACTTTTAGCTTCTTGAAATATGCAAATTTGTGGACATTGTTAAATGATTTATATACATAGATATACTTAGGGACGAATTCAAATATCAAATTTATATAAACTTACCGGAAAGTTATATATGTAAATGTTAATATCAGAAATAAACATAGTTCCTCTTGGTACTCGTTAGAAGAGACTGTAGGAACATGATTGGAATACTCACTGGTCACAGTCTGGTGACAGCACACGCTTGCAGAATGTAGCTGACAGATCCAGGAGACTACAGGAAATGTCAAAAGCGAGGAAACAGGGAAACAGTGAATCATCATTTTAAGCATTTGAAGGCCCCGCTGTATGACACACTCAAAGTGGTATCGTTAGTGAGGCCACAGAATCTGCTGTCAAGCGTAGAAGTCTTAAAGCATGACTACTCCTCATAGACTTCGTAACGGAATTCTATGTGAACGCAAACTGGCACAGTTTTCTAAACGGAACTCTATGTGGCCTATCTGCGGCTCATTAGCCTACCAGACTAACCTAACTAGCCTACATAAACTCATCAGCCACTTGAAATGAAGCTAAAACATGTAAGGATCATCTCCAGCCCATTTGAAGAAAAATGATGAACACTCAACTAGAAGATTTCAACAGAACTCAATTACTATACAAAGTTATATAATGACTATTTATGACCCTTAGTGGAAACTGAAGCCGCTCGACCTTTCCAAGCGACATTGCTTCGCTCTGTAAGCTCTTTAAAAGTTCCAAGAATATCCGACGTTTTCGAGTCAAATTTTATTCAGCGATGAGACCCATTTTTGTCTCAAATATGTAAACAAGCAGAATTGGCGCATTTGGGACGAAGAACAACCTGAAAAAATTGAAGAGCTGCCATTTCATCCAGACAAATAACGGTTTAGTGTGGTTTGTGGGCCGGTGGAATCCATATTTCTTCAAAACTGATGCTGGTGAGAACATAACCTTTAATGGCGACCGTCATCGCGCCATGATAACCGACTATTTGATGCCTGAAATTGAAGCTCGTGATCTCGGCGACATTTGGTTTCAACAAAACGGCGCCACTTTCCACACATCGCATCAATCAATGGATTTATTGATAGAACACTTCGGTGAGCAGATAATTTCATGGTTCGTCAGTCGATTGGCCACCAAGATCGTGTGATATCACATCGTTAGACTTTTTCCTGTGGGTATATGTAAAGTCTGAAGTCTATGCGAACAATCCCGCTTCGATTCACGCCATAGAGCAAATCATCATGCATGTCATTCGACAGTTACCATTCGAAAGGCTCGAACAAGTCATCGCGGCCAACATTTGAAAGAGATAATATTCAAAGAATAAATACCAAAGAATGTTCTTTTGAATGATTGTAAACTCTTCCCGTTAAATTTGAACTTTCCTTGTTTTTTTCTCTAAAAAAGGAGGGACCTCGAAATGGATCACTCTTTACTAATTATTGGTACTAAGTAGCTCCTAGTTTGGTGTTGTTGTTGTTGGTTAAAAAACATACTCTAGAAAATTGGCAGAACACTGTCGTGTTGACATTCTCTGATCGGATAAAAATCCGGAGCCGTGCTGGAAACGTAAGTTCGACTGTTATGGAAACGTATCATGTACTTTCTTGAATCAATAATTCTTTAGATATATTAAATTTTTTTCTTCGAGAAATAACTGCTATTGAAGCATGTTTAGTAAAGTTGAGTAAACATTTAGAAAAACATTTTTGAAATTCAAAAATTTGTTCATACGATTTACTGGGGGATTATGATCGACTAAAATTGGTTCTGTTTGATAGAACTATCATTTTTTTCACTTATCTTTAGCGTTTAAGTTAACCATATAAGGGTATCTATAAACTTATATATTTATCAGTAATTTATATATACGCATGTATGTATGTTTTCATATCTAATGGTCAATCAGCTGACGCATGTTCCACCGCACAAATCTCCACTGTCCCACATTTTTGTTGTTTAAAACAAAAAAAAAACGAAAATACAATTTAGATACGAAGGCATGCGGCCTTATCAATTAACCACAAAATATACGCAAAAAAATGCAATAAATTTAAACATTTTCCAATCAACACGCAACGATCAACCGAAATATGGGGCGGCGTAACGGTAATTGATCTACTGAGTTGAGTTGCCGCGGCGTAGTGGCTTTTGGGCGTAAATTTTATAGCCGGAAAATCGATTTCATTGACTTAAGTATGGCAAAACGGTAACACACATTCTAATCTAAACGACCTTCGGTGCTGTTGCCCCCGAGAACGAATTGTGTGGACGTGTGGGCGCACAGGTAGGTGAGTGGCAACACTCCACACTTACTCACCCACTCGTACAAGTAGTTGAAGTATATAAGTTCTGGTTGCGCAAGGATGTACGCTGCCACCGAAATCAATGGAAAATATGTTAGACTTGCGTAGCGGTAAATGTTAGGGTAGCTTTTAGCTGGCTGAGTGAGTTTGGGTCTAAACTCCGAAAATATCGCCAAAAGTATAAAATAAGCACAAAAAGAATATTAAATATAAGTATTTTTGTTTTTGCTCGAACGTAGATATATATAATATTTGTAGATGTGTGTACATATTGCATATGCTGAAATGCACAGTCACATGTCACTCTCGTCAAAGCTGCGGCGAAGCCAGTGTTTGCTTGTGACGACTTGTGTACATATGTATGTATATGCACTTTTATTTATAGTTCTATGAATTTATATATACATATTCAGCAGAAATTTCATTTCATCTATATTTAGTTGCTAAAAGCAGTTATTTATAAAAATATGCAAAAGATGAAAGCATAAAAAGGCAACAAAGGTTTCAAGCTATTTTTTGCATTTACATATGTATGTTTGAGTGCAAGTTTTTTGTGGTTGTTGTTCGAATGACGGCTAAAAATGACAACGATAAAATTAGTTTCATTTAAGGATGCCAAAATTGTGCTTTTAAAAGATTATATTTTCGTACTTTGGCATATTAAAAAAATTCGAATTTAAAAAAATTGCTGTTAAAAAGCAAATTTTTTAAAAATTTATTTTAACTCAAATATTTTTCCCTGTGAATTTTTATAAAAAGTTATAAAACTAGAAAAAAAATTAATTATTTTTATTTTGTGTTTTTTTTTTTAATTAATCTTCAATTCTTAAAATTTAATTAATAAAAAAATCAGTAATTAAAAAGCTAATCAATTAATGTTTATAAAAATAGTAAGCGTTTGTACTATTTTTCTCAATTTTATGGCACACGTTTTCTTCCCTTAATTCTTTTATTAATGTTAAAATATTATGCGATTGAAATTTTATATGTACATACATATATTAAAATTATGTTTTTTATTAAAGTCCTAAAAAGTGAAAAACTACAGAAAAAAATTTTAATATTTTCAAATCTAAAAAATTAATTTTTCTCAAAATGTTAAATTTTGTTGCATAGTTTTAAAAAGGGTAGAAAAAAAAACAATTTTTAATATATTCAAATTTAAAAATAGAAAAATTTTAAGTAAGTTTTGTTGCACAGTTTTTAATATTTTCAAATCTAAAAATTTAATTTTTCTCAAAATGTTAAATTTTGTTGCATAGTGTTCTTCATAAAAGTTTTTAAAAGGGTAGAAATAAAAAAAAGCAATTTTCAATATATTCAAATTTAAAAATGGAAACATTTTAAGTTTTGTTGCACAGTGTTCTCTACAAAAGTCCTGAAAAATAAAAAAATACAGAAACTTTTTTTTATATTTTCAAATCTAACTGTACTTTTCTCAAAAAGCTAAATTTTATTGCAAGTATTTTTAATAAAAGTCCTAAAAGTGAAGAAATAAAAAAAAAATTATATTTTCAAATCTAAAAATTAAACTTTTCTCAAAATGTTGAATTTTTTTGCAGTGTTCTGCATAAAAGTCCTAAAAATTAAAAAAAAAAAAACAATTTATAATATTTTCTTAATCTGAAACATGATTTCTTCTCAAAATTTTAGATTTTGTTGCACAGTGTTCTCCTCAAAAGTCCTAAACAGTGCAGAAATACAAAAAAAAAAATTAATATTTTCAAATCTAAAATTTTATTGTTCTCAAATGTAAAATTTTGTTGCACAGTGTTCTCCATGTTTGTATCTAATTTAAAGCTTTCATATGTCGCTAAAAATATCAGCCACATGATGCAGAAAAGTGAGTTCAGTTGTGAAAATATTTACCTATTTCCATCACATTTTTATGACAATTATGACGCATGCAACGGGTTTGTTTTTATTTTTTTGTATTTTTCGCATTTTTGCTGCAAGGTAAACACAACTGTTACAGCAACAGTGTTTTTAACAAACAAGCAAGTGCACAGAAACACACGCACATATATAACTGTAGACACCCACAGCTTCGCGCTGAAACCAGTCAACCAGATTTTCTTGGCCAAGGTTAATCAACAACAAAAAAGAGAAGATGAAAAAAACAAAAAAAAGTTGAAAGGCGAAACTCGACTCAGTGACGTAAAGCAGCATAAAATTAAAACAAACAATTTTAGTTATGTGCGGTATGTCTGGAATGATGAATGGTGAACTGTATATGGACAAATGTGTGTATGTGTGCATAATTAAATATGTAAATATAAATCATATACTAGAAGTAGTTTGCTATGTGCTTATAAGCGATTAGTAAGCGCTGTTTAGTAGTAGTTTTATTTATTTATCATGCTATCGTTCTCAATTTGGTTTTAAACACATTTATTGCTTATCATCAGCACTATCAAAAGTACATTACATACTATGTTTGTTTATATATAGTTTAGTATTTGTTAGACATTATTCTCTGTTTCTATTTTTGTAAAAAGAGTTGAAATTCGTGAGATTTTATTACCTTTTAAGTTTTTTGACTACGATTTTTGCATGTTTGTCACACTGTGCTATTAAAATTTTATCTACAAAGATTTAAAATCGTCTAGCAAAATTTTTTGAGAAATAAACCAAGCTATATATGCAACTAATTTGATCGAAATCGAAGCACAGATACAGCTCTTCTGATTATTTCGACTATTGCGCCACCTTGCGGCTGAAATGTTTACAATATTGCTTCAAATAATTTATTTATATTTTATCCAATAAATAAGCGTAAAAGAACAGAATTTTCACAGTTTTTTAGAAATACACTGAAAAAAATATTTATTTGAAATTTTTTTTTAATATTTTTTTAAATTTTTTTTCTTGGTCAAATAATAAAAAATTACTACAGTTTTTAAAATTTTAAATCAAAATTTTGCATAAAATTAACATAAACTAATTGCCATCTGTAGAAATTTGAGAAAGTCATACGCTGACAAAAATTATATTTTTTAAACTTTTTAGACTTTTATTCAAAACATTACCGTTTCATAGAGTTTTTTGAAAACTTTGAGATACAATTACGCAGATTTCTCATAATTTTAACATAAATTCAACAGTGTTTTCACAATTTTTTTTTAAATGTAGAAAATATTGCGTAATACACTGAAAAAAAAAATTGGTATTTGAGAAAAAAAAATTTTAATGAAATTTTTTTAAAAATATTTTTTAAATGCCTTACTAAAAAACGCATTATAAGAGATTTAATTTTTTATTCATGTTGAATTTTTATATTTATTTATTGAAATTTTTTTTTAAATTTGGTCAAATAGTCTTTTTTAAATTTTTACTTTTTTGTTTGGAAAAAAAAATCCGACAAATAAGACACATGGAAGATGGGTTTTAATTAAATGAGAAACCTCTATATATATTTACTTTGAAGAAAACCGGAGGGGTGATTTAATCGGACGTATGTACATAGGTATGATGGTATGAGAACAAAGTATGATTGTCGTTCAAAACTTATTCGTGATATTAAATTTTCATTTATTACAAGTATTTTAATTATAAAAATGACTCTAAAAATTATATTGAGCATGTAAACGAATCTTTTAAACTCATTTTTAAATATTGTTGAAAATGTTTTTCTTTCAACTTTAATAACTTTCAACATAAAATTTTCCAAAAAAATAAATTTATAATAAAGTAACTATTTTGAGGAAGTTTATATGAAATTTCGCTTATAAATCATGAAAGAACATGCAATTTGAAACTCTTTTGCTTTTTTAAGCAGAAGTTATTCTGAGAAATTTGCATGAATTTAGTAACGTATACGCCCCGTCACACAGTTAACTTACATTAACTGCTTTCAACTTAATATGAATCGGTTTATGTGATAAAAATAGGGCTAATAACAGCATTTACAATAATATTTACGCACATTGCATAACTATCTATAAAAGTACATATGTATGTACTACTATATGTAGTACATGCATTCAAGGGCGTCATTATCTGAATGGCATTACAATAGGCGGCAATTAAACACTTCCACTAAGTGTAAATAAAAGTGGCAAATAAATAAATAAAGTTGTTTTTTTGGTATTATTGCATAAGCATTAGCATAAAAAGTGCACGGCGCCAATGCACATAATGCGGCGCGCTGATAAGATAAGCGAATTGCCATGCAAAAGCGCTCACAAAAACATATGAACATACTTACACACAAACTATTTCGGTATCAACTAATTGCAAACATATTTGTGTGTATATGCATTATTGAGAAATATGCATGCGCTCACTTGCAAGTGCATTTATATATATGTACATATGCAGATATATGTATGTTTGTATGAGAGCGCTCGCGCTTTTGACATGCTCGCTTGCAATCATATTAGCATAGTTATCAACAAAGCCGCCAACTAATCGATGGAATTGAATTGATGGAGTTACATAGACATACGCACACTTACTTACATACATGCATACATAAGTAGATACGTACGTACACACTTCTTTTGAAAGGTTGCGTCATGGCTTGCATTTTGCTTTACTCGTAGATTCGTTGCGCTCGTTTAAATCGAGCGGCGTTGCAGTGTATGGAAATATGTTTAAACACACACATACACCCATACTTAGTTGTGTAAGTTTTTTTGTTGGAATTTAGTAGATGCATTCAAATATTTTACTATTAATTAAATGCCGTTTTTGTGTTAATTGCGCCGTCTGAGTGAAAATTTTCTCTGACATGAAATGCCGCTAATTTTTTCTGCTATAAAATAATTATCTTTATTTGTGATTTATGATACGCAAGATATCTTTTTATAAAAAAAAATTTTACCCTGGCGGGTAAATATTGAATTTGAAGATATATCTGCATTGTTATATACCCAGGTAATATTTAAAAAAAAATATAAAAAGATATATCTATTAAGAAAAAATAGTATTTTTTTCTTTCTTTTAATGATAAATTTATTAAACTGTAATAAAAAGAAAAAAATAAATGAAACTCCATTAATTGCATATGAAATTATGTAACTGTAAAAATATATCTATTCATCTCTAGTTATAAAAAATTCGATTGAAACTAAAAGAACAAAAAAGACAAACATTTCCCTTTAATAAAGAATGTTTTTTAAAGAAAACTAATTTTTAATTCAAATACCCAAAAATTAATAAAATCGCCAATATTTTGGCTCTATTATTATTTATATAATTTATTATTTGTCTAATTCTATTAAATTTACTTTTTGACGAAGACTATGACATTATATTTTCCAGCATTTTTTTCAGCGTCCTAAATAGCGCAGATTTTTGTTTTTCAACTCAATAATCTAAGCTTGTTCATAACTATTGATTCTGGGCTCAACATAATCCCATAAAAAGTAATCTAACGGAGTTAAGGACCACAACTAGTATATCAGCCTAAAAAGGCGATTTTTGAAAACTAAAAATAAACTACTGAATCAATTGTTTTAAAATCTCAAGAAAATATTTTTTCTTTACTTAAGAATTTGCAGTAATATTGTTTATCTACAAAATACAATATTAATATTTTTCGAGTTGTACGCGGCTTCTGACGCCGTTAAAAAATAAAGGTTCTCCACTGCTGCCGCAGATCTGACCTTTCGGTCAAAGAAATCTAAAAATAATTTTCTACGATCTTGTCCATAAAAAGACCTTCATTTTCTTCTTTTTTGGCGTAGTCACCGCTAACGTGGACATAGCCAAGTTTACTACAGCGCGCTAGTCGTTCTTCCTTTTCGCTATTTGTGGCTAATTGGAGATTCTAAGTGTAGCCAACTGGCCTTTCCAACGGAGTAAAGGTCTTCCTCGTGGTCAGTTTCATCAATCGGTGGGTATGATCGTCGTAGCCGCTTTTGTCGTATAGCTCATTGTTCCATCGAATGCGATATTCGTGGTGGCCAATGCGCAAAGGACCATAAATCTTCCGTAGAACATTTCTCTCGAAAACTCGCAACGTCGACTCATCAGATGTTGTCATCGTCCATGCCTCTGCGTCATATAGTAGGACGGGAGGAATTTTTTCTTTGTTCGTCGAGAGACCATTTTATTTCTCAATTGCGCTTCAATAAGATTTCGAGGCTGACGTTGTTGTTGGTGTTAATGTTGGTTCCAAGATATACTACATTATCTACGACTTCGAAGTTATGACTGTCAACAGTGACATGGGAGCCAAGTCGCGAGTGCGACGACTGTTTGTTTGATGACAGGAGATATTTTGTGTTTTCATCGTTCACTACTAAATCTTTTTGCTTCCCTTCTTTGTCCAACCTGGAGAGAGCAGAACTAATGGCGTGGATGTTAAGGCCAATGATATCGACCTCATCGGCGTACACCCGCAGTTGTACACTCTTATTGAAGATTGTACCTTCTCTATTTAGTTCTGCACGTATTATTTTCTCTAGGAGAAAAGAGTGGGACGATAGGAAGTCGCCTTGTCTGACACCTCGTTTGGTATCGAACGGCTTGGATAGGTCCTTCCCGATCCTGACAGCCATATTAGTTTTGCGGGGATCCAAATTCAGACCTAGCGCCATAGAGGCAGCTCCTTTTCGCGCTGTCAAAAGCAGGTTTACGACGAAGAGGTGGTGTGTGTCGATCTTTTTTTCACGGGTCTTTTTCAAGATTTTGCACATGGTGAAAACCTGCTCAGTTGTTGATTTTCCTGGCTTGAAGCCACAATGATAAGGTCCAATCAGTTTGTTTACGGTTGACTTTCATCTTTCACACAATGGCTTATCCCACGGTAGTTGGCGCAGATTGTGGGGTCTCCCTGTTTGTGCATTGGGCAGAGCACACTTAAATTTCAATCGTCGGGCATAATTTCGTCTGATCATATTCTACAAAGGAACATGTATCAGTTCTTATCAATCCTTTGCCTGACGTATTTGAATAGCTCGGGCAGCAATCCATCGACCCCCGCTGCTTTTTTGTTCTTCATACGGGTAATTGCTATTCGAACTTTTTCAGTGTCGGACAATGGAACGTCTGCTCTATGGTCATCGATTGGGGAATCGGGTTCACCATCTTCTGATGTTATGCTCTCACTGCCATTCGACAGGCGGGAAAATTTGTTCCTCAGTTTGATCAGTATTTACTCTTACGAGGGCATCAACCAATTAGACAGCGGCACCTTCCCCTAAATCGTAATCTTTAATACGTTTGCAGTGGTTGCCATCAAAAGTAGGGTCTATCATCCAAGAACATTGTGTGCTTTCATTGGAGGTGTTTTTTTTTTCGAGGCGGCTCGCAAATCCAACGCACAACCCTGAGGAGGGATGTTTCACCTTCTCACTTTAGCTCGCCTTCAAATAGACGTTTTTGGCTATCCAGAGGATACTTGGTCTAAGTCTGAAAGTCGTGAGCTGCTTTAGCCATATGTAAAATAATCGTTTCTGGCCAGTCCCCCCAATTGAATGGCGTTTATAGAACTTTTCTCACTTGCGTAATAGAACTATATTTATAGTTTTCAAAAAAGTATAGTATACTTATAATAACTTCGTCATGCAAAATACACAAGTAACTTTCCTTGTTGAGAGATATTTTGAAGAGTCTGCTATGAATACGATTCTGAGTGTAATAATAATTATTACCGATATCAATATCACCTCATTGAAAATACGCTTAACCCATAAAATTTGCATCGCAAGACACCCAACAGGAAATACCCAACCAAATATGTAAACAGTTATACAATTTGTTTGAAACACACAACAACTATGAGATCACTGAGCAATTTAGCAGATTACTGTTAGAAATGAGTAAATGAGACAAATGTAATGATGACGTCGCGACACCCACGAGTACTTTACAGTTGCAAACGAATCATTAATAATTCAATGGATTACAAATTTACAATATTCATTGAATCAGTTATTGAATTTAACAACAGCAACAACAAATCAATGACATCATATAACAATAAAACTGCTGTGTGTAATTAATAGTTGTTGCTGTTAAATGTATGAGTTGTATTTTTATATTTAGAGGATGCCAGCAAAATAATCGCAAATATTGTATGTATGTATTTTACAAAATATATGTATGTGTGTATAAAAATGTATGTATGTGCGTTGTTGTAACTAACGAGCTATGTAAATGCATGTAGCAGTGTACTCAGAATGTGTTCGCACTCCGATTTATGTTTATTAAACAATTATTGGACATTAAACCAACCACACGGTAGCACATTCATGTTTGTTGTAAACAATTTGTTGCCATTTGAATAGACAGTAGAGACAGGGCGATGCAAAGGCAGCAAAAAAGCCGATGCAAATGTCAAAAGTAATTATTATTTATAAGTAGTCTGATAAGTTGCAAATTTGCATAGCTGACAACTTTATTGGCGCACATTTTGCATGTCTGTGTGTGTGTTTGTGTGCGTTTTAGAAATCCTATCTGCTTATATATGGGTCCATAATGGTGATTAAGATGTGTCTATTTGACATATATAAATATCTTTTTTATTGCTTCAAGTGAGTCAGCTGTGTACATGTGCATCTATGTAGATACACATACAATTTGTATGTATGTAAATATTTTATTTTCGAAAAATGTAAATATTTAAGGTTTTTCGTTTGCTATTTTTTGTTGCGATTTTTATTTTTGTTCACACTGTTGACTCAGCTTTTTAATTGATTTTTTATGGTTTTTGTTTTTACAAATTTCTTATAAATATAATGCATTTTAGTTTATTAAATTGTGTTTGTAAATTTTATTTTTTTGTTTGTTTTTTTTTTCAATTAATTAATTTTTTTTTAAGTTTTTTTAATATTGATTTATTTATTCATTTTTATTAAATTTAGTTTTATTTTGTTTTACATAATTTATTTTATTTTAAATAAATTTAATCTGTATTTCATTTTATGCAAGTTAATTTTTTTTATTATTTATTTTTATTTAATTTAGTTTAATTTTTTCTTTATTAATTTAATTTATTTTTATTTATTTTAATTTTTTTTATTTAATTCGGTTATATTTTCCGTAATTTAATTTAAGTTAATTTTATTTTATTTATTTTTACTTAATTTTGTTTGACTTAATTGATTTTTATTGATTTAATTTAGTTTTTTTTGTAATTAAGTAATTCGGATTAAATTCGCTAATTGAATTTTAGTTTATTTTATATATTTACTTTTCTTTAATTTAATATTTTTTTCACTTATTTTTTTGTTTTTTATTTATTTTAAGTTAATTTTATTTTATTTATATATTTTTGCTTTTAATTTAGTTTTAAATAATTTTTTTAAATTTACTTTTTTTTTATTTAATTCTAGTTTACTGAATTCAAGTAAATTTAATTTTATTTAATTTGGTTTAATTTTGTGTGAATTAATTTAAATTGTTACGATTTAACTTAATTTTTTTATTTAATTCGTTTTTATATTCGTTAAGTAATTTTTAATTAATTTATTTTTTAGTCAATTTTGTTTTATTTATTTATTTTTAAATTTTATTTAGTTTTAATTAATTTTTTTAAATTTTATTTAACTTAGTTTTATTTTGGTTTAATTAATTTTGTTTTGTTTTATTGACTTTTATTTAATTTATTTAATTTAATTCCATTTTACTTAGTTTGGGTAAATTTAATTCGGTTTTATTTTCGCTATTTATTTAATTTTAATTAATTTAATTTAATTTACTTATACTTTTGTCCAATTAATTTTATTTTGTTTCAATTAATTCGTTTTTTATTTAATTGATTTTGTATTGTTTAATTTAATTTAAGTTAATTTAATTTTTTTTACTTCAATTTATTTTATTTAAATTTTTAATTTAATTATATTCTACTTAATTTATTTTAATTTAAGTCGGTTTTATTTTCGCTAATTTATTTTAATTTCATTTTATTTCATTTATTTATTTTTACTTTTAATTTAGTTTTAAATAATTTTTTTTTTTAATTATTTTTATTTTATTTTCTTATACTTTTGTTCATTTCATTTTATTTTGCTTTAATTAATTTTATTTTATTTACTTTTATGTAATTTAATTCTATTTATTTAATTTTATTTTCTTTTATTTTATTTTATATATTTTTTTAATTTAGTTTTTTCCACCACTCACAAGTACATATGCCCCTAATGAAGCAGCATACACCCACTTTGCCCGTATATGACCCTATACGCCCTACAAATTCACCGTTACTTCTAATTGTAAAAGCATTTTAAGTGTATGTGCTCAACATTCAAGGCCGATTCGTGAAAATGCCGCTCTACACGCTAATTATAAGCTATTAACATGCTCGAGCGCTTCTCGCTCCACTTAAGAAATTCATTTGCGGTGAAAAGTGAAAAGGAGCGAAGTGTAATAAAATGTTGGCATTTCGACTATTTAGAGAGCATATTCGGGGCGTTATATATAAACTTATGTGCACATATGTATTTATGTACATATGTACTTATATATTTAGGTATTGAGGCTAATCTGTGTCGCGCGATAATGACAATCTCCAACAAAGTGTGTAAAAACGGCATGTAAACGAAGTTAGAGTGAATTTTTCCGCAGTTGTTGTTGTTGTACACAAGTGAAAATTATCTAAGTAAATAAAAAATATTTAGTAAATAAAACATACTCCGAGTTGTATGTTCATAGCGTTGCTCATATTTCGTCAGTACGTAGATAAAAAGTGCAGCCTAATGAATTGTTTGTTGTTCTGCTTAACCGATTTAACGGTTAAATGCCAGATAACAGCTGACTCTTTTGTTTGGAAGCTGCAGTGTGGTTTGGAAAATGCCGCAACAATTTGTCTGTCGAGCGATTTGTAAATTGATAAGTTTATTCAGTTGTGAGTTGATTATTTTTCAAAGCTTGGTTGCCTTATTTTGAGGTCTAGGGTTGTATGTGTGCTTGGGTAAATGTGCAAAAAATTATCTTAGAAATATTTTGCTCTTCTGAGTATTTGAAATGGCAAGAAAAATACAAAACTTTTCTTATAAATCAATGTTTTAGTGAGTTAATCTAAAAAATAAAGTTCAAAATATATTCATTTTGATAAATTTGATTTCAAAAAATATTTTATATATGTATTAGCATTTTCGATGATATATTTATTAAATTAAATTTTTTTTTATTTTCAGGTAAGAATTGATAAGGCTGCTCATAAAACCCAAGGGATATTTGTATTCGATTTAAGGGGCACATCTACTGTGATAGCCTAAACATATGGCGATTTTCGGGAATGAGAAAAAACTACTGTTTCACTTGGTTTAAGATTATGAAGGTAAATTTAAAAATATAAAAATTCACTTTTAAATATATTGTGCGTAAAGTGATCTACGGTTGAAAAGAAATCAAAAATTTACAAAAATTAAAATTTAACCAAAATTGTGGTAATTTTTGACCTCCTACAATTCGATTTTTGATCAGATCAAACAATTTGAGAATCTTAAACAGAACTTGCAAGTCTTCGAGTAATCACTCAAGCAAATTTATAAATGTAGTTTCCAGAAAACAGCGTTTAAAGTTAGAGCTGATTGAATTGAGCATTTCATCACTTGAAATCCAAACCAACGTATCATCAAAAAAATTCGAATTTTAGTTTTTTATTGCTTACGATTCAGTACATCATATTACATATACTACTGTGATCAAATTGAGTTGAGGTGAATCTTTAATTTATGTGTTATGTTATGTCATTTTAGTTGACGATATACTCCTCAGAGGGTTCGAAAAGTATTTGAGATACAGATGAAAAATTTAATAAGGTTATTTTTTATAATATAACCTATCGAAATATGTGAAAACCGATATACTTGTATTTTAAGTTTCTCTAAATGTGCCTTTCAGATCATTAACATGAAAATCGTCTAACTCTATTACAATAACTGTACTAGTTTGTAGTCAATTCGCGTCTGTGATGTTAGTGGCTGTTTCTTATTAACTTTTGGCAGCTAAAACACATGATTTTTTATGTTCTAGTCAGGCGGTGTAGGGGTCAAACCATTACCATTTAATATAGTGACGAAACTAGACAGATGAAAAAATTTTGAACTCAAATTCATAATTAGTACACCTCAAATACTCAACAGATCTCTTAGCATATCAGTCGCAAATATTTTCTTCAAATTTTTTTGTGTAGTATTATGGAACGAGTTTGAACTTTACTTAAAGTGGTCGGCCAATCTATGATTCAAAAAAAAAAAATGTAAATTATTTTCTGGGTTTAAAGTACGCCTTTTCTTCTAAAACTATGTATTCTCGAAGCGCTTGGGTCAAACAGATTCAGCAGACTTTTTTCGCGTAATAGAAACTTTTCAATAAGACGATAGTGCTTCAATGAAATTTTACCTTTTTTTTTACAGCAACATTACCTAGTAAAATACGCAAAATTTTTTTTGTTGCTATGGCAACCTTTTCAAAATTTAATTTACTGCTTACTTTTTCGGAAAAAAATTTAACATTTTTTTTATTTTCGTGCTATTTATAATACATACAATTCAATCTTATGCAGATCAATATCCTGTTTTTGTTGTTGCTGTTGTTGTTGTAGTGGCAGATTTCTGCCAATTTGACAGTCCTTGGCCGGATAAAAACTGGGTCCGTTCTGGTTACGTAGACCCAAGTGTAGTGGGAACGGAATATCTCGTTTTTATTTTGGATTGTTTAGCATCTTGAAAAAATTAAAAAGTTTAAACTAAATGAAAGGAATTTATTTTTATAACCTGACCAGAAGGAAGCGTCGGCGACCCTATAAATTATATACATGTATAAATGATCAGTATGTTGACCTGGGTCAATTTAGCCATGCCCGTCTTGTCTGTCCGTCTGTCTAGTCCGTCAGTTCTTAAGATATCTTTTTGAAATTTTGCAAACGCCATTTGCTCTTCAAGAAGCTGGCCATTTTTCGGAACTGCTGATATCGGACCACTATAACATATAGCTGCCATACAAACTGAACGATCGGAATCAAGTTCTTGTATGGAAAACTTTCACATTTCACAAAAGGTGGCACCGGTTTTTTTCCAAGATAATAATGTAATAAACGAAAAAATTGTTCAGATCGGCTTACTATAGCATATGGCTTCCATACAAACTGAACACATAGTTACTAAAAGAAATACACATGTGAAGGGTATATTGGCTTCGGTGCAGCCGAAGTTAACGTTTTTTCTTGTTTTTCATAATTTCCTCTTTAAATTAAAATTAGTTTAATATGTAAAACATCCAATGCGATTTTTCATGAAAAAAACCTACTTGAATTCACAAATTTTTCGCCAACTGACCTTTATGAACTCACCAACAGCAACGAACAAATAGATCCCAGAGTGTAAATTAAGTACAAAACGGTAAAAGTAGCAGTTTTGCTGGCAACAATTAACAGAAAAACAAAAAGCAGCAATAATACTCCCCGGTGACGTCGTCGACAAATACTTGCAGCAGACTCAGTGAAACGCATTGTGTATTTTAATTCGTCGCAGCTTGCTCATTTAGTTCGTTTGTTTGTCGTTGCTGTTGTTTTTGTTTTTTGTTTGTTTGTTTGCCGTTCCTGTTGTTTTTGTAGCTGTTATTGTTGTTACTTTGTAGCTGTTACAGTCTTTATTGTTGCTACTTTTGTTGATGTTTTTGTTATTTTTTCTGTTACATTTGTTGCTGCTGTGCATTTAGGCCGCTCAAAATTTAATGATCCTGATATGCCCACTGAGAGCAATTGCTGGAAACACTGTTCGGCCTGTTACTCATACGCCCCGTGCGCCGACAAACAAAGCGAGCGTAAATACCATAAAAACTGTCGTATGCGTTTGCATACATATGTAAATATAAATACAGAAAATTGTACCGCGGCAAACGAAATTTTATTATTTTTCGGAAGACCCGGACTTTTCTGCGAAATTTTGTGACAAAGGTGGCGGAAATAGCAAACGTGTTGTAGCAGCGTGGCCACTGTTTACGACTGTGACACATATGCCCATATGTTTACATAAATGTATATATTTATACACGAACATGCGTAAGTTTGTAGCGCAAAAGCTTTTCTGGCGAAATTGAAAATTAAAAATTTATATTAAATTACGGCTCGAAGTTGGCGTGTAGGAGACGTTAGGCGCATTTAAATGCCCCTATTACGGGTAGCGACTAAATTTAGTTGGGTGCTGTGCTTAGAGTAGAGAGTGTATAAATTGGAAACGTGTATAGATGTTTGGAAAGATATACAGATGGAAAAAGATTTATCGTCGTGTTTTGTGCGAAAAATTTCAAAGATGCAGACGTAGGTGAATATAATGCTTTTCAGAATTTTTTTTTTTTTTTTTTTAACGAAAAACAAAATCAGAAAGTATGTTAGCTTTGACGGTATTGGTGCTATAATACATATGGGCCATTTCTTGTAGTATAAAAGGCTATAATAAGATCTTTATCTTAACTGTGTTAAATCGGTTTGTATAGCAACTACATGCTATAGTGGTCCGATCTCAGCAATATATTCAAATACTGTAGACATGCTTTGGATAATAATCTGTACTGAATTTCGTTAAGATATCTCCTCAAATAAAAAAGTTTTCAATACAAGAACATGATTTTGACCTATTACTATATATGACAGCTATACACCCTAGTGATCCGAACTGAATATTTTTTTGTGGAGCTTGTAGAGGTGCTTTTGATAATAGTCCATACCGAAATTCATGACGATAGCTCACCAAATAGAAAAGTTTTCCGTACAAGGACTTGAGGTTGATCGTTCAGTTTGTATGACAGCTTTATGCTATAGTAATCTGATAATGCCGGTCCCGATAAATTAGCAGCTTTTTGGTTAAGAAAAGACGTATGCAAAAATTATAGATCGATATATGTACCCATCCTGTTTACAATACCCGCATGTCCTCATATCTTGTACACCTCTATTAATAGAAAGCTGAAAGGCATAAAAAATCACAAAAGGTTAAATGACAATAAAAGAAAAGAAGAAAAAAGAAAAACTGGGAAATGTAATTTGAAATTCATGAATTACCAAGTCAAACAAATGTAGTATTGCCTTTTTTAAACGGCTTTCCCAAACAAGACATTTCCATATGCATAGCGCCAGCACTTATTTGTCGCTGAGTAACTTTGTCCTTTGCCGGCAGCAATTTGAAATCTCCTGTGTTAACATGTCTCCTCGATTAAAGCGATTTATATTCTGCATATAGAGAGATATACATATGTATGTATTTATGTATTTAAGGCCATAAAAAAGGCAAAATAAAAATTATAGGTATGCCTTAAATCAACGGAACTCATGTTGCGCCAGGTTTGGGCCCGCTAGGTGGGTCAACGCCACGCCTCACATTTCACTTATTTGCATGTGTAATAACATTTAAGCCGGGTTCAGATAAATATACATTTCTGTTTTGGGTGAAATGTTAATAAAAAAGAAAAGTGGGTAATGCAAAGATACGCACATACATACATGTGGAAGTCACGCGGCATTATTTTTGGCAAGCATACATTTGGACACAAATAAATAAAAAATTAACAAAAAAAAATGTCAAATATATTTTCAAATAAATTTAAATTTATTTTTCAAAAAAATTGCTCGTATTTTAATACAAAAATTTGCTATATAATTTTATTTTTTTCATTTTACAAAATGTTAAAAAAATTATTTTAAGTAAAACTGGACAAAATTTTTATAAATTTAGAATTAAAAAAAAATAAAATATTTTATTTAAAAAAAAAATATACTATACAAAAATTAAAGTTTTTCATAAAATTTTCTATATATTTTATATATTTTACAATACTTTTATAAATTATATTTTCCAAAAACAAAAAAAAAATTAACCATTTTGCTAAAAAAATTTGCAATACAAATAATTTCTATAATTTTTACTAAATATTTTAAAATTTTTTTAAACATTTTTAAAATGTATACTTTTTAATATTTCCATAAAAAAATTACAGTATTTATTTTAAATTTTGCAACAAATTTTCAGATTTTTTTCTAAAACAATTTAAATTTTTTTTCAAAAATTTTTGCAATAGAAAATATTATTTTTAATAAACGCTTAAACATGCTTTTTCTTAATTTTCAATATATTTTTTAATTAAAGTAATTCAATTTATTTTTCAAAAAATATTACAATTTTTTATACAAAGAAGATTTTCTTTGAATAAAATTTTTAGTCCTTATTTTTATTTATCATTATATTTCCTCAAAACATTTATTTTTTCAGAAATATTTCAGTAAAAAAATTTGATTTCTTTGGTAGAATTTTCAATAATTTTTACAAAATATTAAAATATATTTTCAATTATTTTTTATATGCTATTAAGTTTTCAAATATTTTTTTTAATAAATTAAAATTTATTTTTCAAAAAGTGTTCAATATATAATTTATAAAAATTTGCATTAAAAATATTTTTTTTCATAAAACTTTCATTTTTTTAATAGTTTTTACAAAAACATTTACTTTTTTATATGTATATTTTTAAAATAAACGATTTCCGGTGTATTTTTTGAAAATTTTCAATATTTAATATTCCTAACAAACATTTTGTTAGTTTTTTCAAAAACAATGAAATTTTTTTTTTTAATTTTTGCAAAAATTGTTTTGATATATTTTTCGAAAACAATTTAAAATTAAAAAAAAATTGATTAAAACTTCAATATTCTTTGTTAATTTTCAATATTTTTTTGAAATTAATTAATTCAAGCATTTATTCCAACTTTAACTTTTTTTAATTCAATATTTATTAAAAAAATTGCTATAATGATTTATTTTTCATAAAATTTTCAATATTTTTTTCTCAAAAAATAAATGAAAATACAATTTATATACGTGATGTAGTGGAAAATAACATCATTTGCTTCAAAATAGGTGCCGTTTCTAATTAGCTGTCAACAGCTATATATATACATAGATACATTGTACATATATCTTCAGAACATATATTTTTTAATAAATATGCCAATAAAAGTCAAAATTTTTTGTCAAACGAATTGTTTTCAATAAATTTTTAACAGTTTTATTATTAGAATTTCAATAATTTTGTTTTCAAAAATTGATAATATGCATACATATGTACATATATATAAGAAAAATTTTAATACTTAACTAAATTTGTTCAAAACTTTTTTGAAATAATTCAATATATAATTTAAATTAATTTTCTATTTAAAAAAATTTTAAGACATACGCATTGCCATTCTTACCATTACGCATGCAATGAAACAAAAACACACAGTAAAATCAACTCACAAGTCAGCAACATCTTTCAGCCATCTCCAATTAATTTTATGAGTAATTAAACCAACTCAACGCTATTCCATAAAAAAATAAAAGAATATACATATGTATGTGTATAAAAATTATGCATAAAAAATTGCTTGGCCAAAGATAAATCTTATCAGCAGCGTACTCGCATGTTGATTACGCCATCACGCTTGCTCTAACTCCAAGCAACCAGCATGTGGAACAAGCGTAAACCCGCACACACACACTCCTACGAATATTTGCGAAATAAAAAGTGTAAAAATAGAACTTGCAGCACTTGAGCTGCGGCAATTATTAATTCCACTTAATCACCTTTTAGGGCTACTGGCTTCATATACCTCCATTACATACATATTTCCAACCTAACATACAATACGCTTGTACATATCTACGCGCTTATATGTATAGTATACACCTTATTTCCATACGCAAATATTTGCAATTACACACCTATCTATATACTTATATACAAGTATGTATGTATGCATGAACATAAGTGCTTTAATTTGTGCTCGCACAAGTGAGTCCACACTTGAACACGACAAAATGTGCTACTCACCGGTAGCCGGCATGCGTATATACGAGTAGGTACTATATACATATGTATGTAGTTGTAGTATCTACAGACGGTGGAAAACAAAATAACGCGCCGGCATTTTTAACGTACGCGTATATACTCACATACAAGTATACTCACATACACTGACTTACTTGTATACTTCACTGTTAGTTGAAGTGGGCAAAATGAAATTCCCATCTTATCAGAGCAGATCTTTGCAAGTGCTTAGGTGTAGGTGTAGCAGAAATGTTAGTAATTTAGTTAGTAGTTATTATTATTATATATACATATACATACATATATATTATTAATTACAAAATTTTAACTGATTTGTAGAACAGAAAATATATATACAGTTATATGTATGTACATATATGCATTTTAGTATTTATAAATTATTTCAAATCGATTAAATATTATTGTTTTATTTTTTATAAAGAGATAATTCTCAGTACTATCTCTGGTGGCTACTCAAACTAAAAATTTTTTGTTTTAATTATTTGATATTTTTGTAATGCAGAGTTTTGGCTGATTATTTGCACTGACGATGTAAAAAATGAAAAAAAAAAGACTAAACTCGAACCGGGTTATATAGTTTCATGCTTTAATTATTTTACTTCCTGTCATATACTACATGAGGTATTCTACTTAATATGTGAGGCACTAGTTTCAATATTTTATATACAGCCATTGGACTCTAGAAGTTTCCGAATAAGTTTATATATGAGTAAGACTCTGTCAGAAAAAGTGCGAATTGCAGGAATATTTGATTTCTTTGAAAACTTTGAAAATAATAGTCTGATACTTTTTTTTATTGTTAAGGTTTAATTGTGTTATCCTTTTCATTAATAATAATAATAGTCTTATTTGAGTTGTATGTGATACTCGAAGGATTTTGAAAATATTTGAAAATAATATCTGTATTGAATCTTGTACCGAATCTCAGAACTTTCGCCATAAATACTTCCGGAGACATATTGCAAATGGTTTGGTAGTTGCCACGCCTCTCTTACAAAACAAAATTCAAACTGCATAAACCCCCAATCAGTTGTAAATATTTTCTTCAAATTCTATAATTTTCGAGTTCCACAAAGAAAATAACGACTATATTTTCATTGGAGAAGAAATTATTCAAACCAATGGAAAATCGTTTTATACATAAAATCGTGCTATAAAGACAGCAGGTTTCTGTTCCTAATAGATAAGTTTCTAGTCGGAGCAAAAGAATTGGTACCCATGATTCTAAATAGTTCCCAATCAAAAACACTTACTTCTTAAAGTCAATGAACGATAAACCAGTGGGGAGAGTACCAGTTCGGTTTAATTTTAGACGGCTAGACCATAACCATAGATAGAGAATTGAAAAGTGGTTTAGTGAACTTCTAATTTCTCTCTTTTCTCTTTTCTCTTTTCTCAAGGAGCTTACGATATCTACATATGTACATAGTTTGGAAAGCATGTTTACGAATAAGATAACTTAGTAAATGGGAGTAGATCACTAGCAAGAGGGTAGAGGTAGGTTTGCTTGGTTTATACTCAGTATAAAGCTATTTTTAATAACAAAACGAAGTGAAGAATTGACTGGCTATGACTGCGCGCTCAAAACTATTAAGGAGTGCATGACCTCATTAGTAACAGCAGAATCGCCAGTAACTGCAATGTCGCCTGAGTTTGCTAGGGAGGGTACCCTTCCTTAATATCAGCCGGTTGGAAGCGTGTCAATTTTCCAATGTCCTCTTGCGTTCAGGCGTTAGACCTATGGACTTCCAGTAAGCATCAACAACCAGAACTTGTGCCACTGCGAAATCCTTTTCGCCCAAAGTGAGCCACAATTGTACAATAGATATCCTTACTTGATACTGTCCAACAGGTTCACAAACGGTACTGCTAAATATTTTGTCGATCGCTGCTTGCCAAAGCTGTATAAACACATCTTTTTACCTTCTCATCTATCACCCGGCTTTTTCCAAACTGAGATTGTAATATAGTATATCGGTTGACCCACCTTTCGCGAAGTTAGCAAAATGGTTGGGATTGATATTAACCGCCTTAATAAGTTTGTGGTAAGCCCAAAACGTTTCGCCGATCTATGAGAATCTGGTGATCTACTTTTAGGAGTTTATGGTTAACGGAAAGGGTATCTAATCAAGTGAGATCCACCGATTTCGGATAAATCTTATGACCTGACCCTAACCTAACCTTAGGGGGCGCAAAAAATGGTAACGATAGTTCGAGACTTTGTTTTCAATAATAAGTTAAATGAACTGAAGCAAATAATTTAAGGTAACTTGTTCCTGGAATCATGATACTCGTATACCTTAATTGCTGTGGAGTTCTGTTGTTATCTTCTAATATGTATGCTTCATTAATTTGCTTATTCTGTACGATGACACCTTCGATGATTTCGATCGTGGAGATGATTTTTGCGAGTGTATCATCTGTGTATATAATAAGCAAGAATTTATTATTGTTCAATAAGCCTATCTTATACAATGCTGCCGATCTTTTAAGTCACATCAACTGTCAAGCAATTCAAACTTTTTACATCTTTTTACTATTCACATATGCCAAATTGTTCAAATGTGTTAAAATTTTAAACAAATAGTCGACCGAAACGAGCTGAAATACACACCACGCCCTTCACAAATAGTTATAAAACATATAAAAATATGCATAATTATTTACAAGCGGCCTGCAAGCGTGGTATTGCTTTCTACGCATCTCCCCCGCATATACCCAAAACCCTGGTCTCATCGCAAAGATGTCCACAAATCCGATTATGCTGACGGGTAACGCCTTTTCGCGTGTCGTTTTCAGCGTTGACACTTTAGCCTGCATTTTTTATTATTTTAATTTTGCTGTTGACTTGTTTTTAAACAAATTTGGCTTTATTTTCGGGTGCAATGTCGAAAATTCCCCAAACGACACTTCGCCGGGTAACTAATGAGCAAACTTAGATTTCAAAGTCAGCCAAAGCGAAAATGAAGTGGCGAACGCTGAAGCAGTCAGTCAGAAATGTTGTCGCATTGCTTGTAACAACAACAAATATTTGTGCTTCCACTCTTCAGTAAGTGTCGTTGAAACAATTTTTCGGTTAGGAATTTAAGTGACTTCCCGCATTGTTGCTGTTTTTTTGGCTTTCGTTGTTGCTTGTCATGAACTTTGAACAATGTAATTCGATGCCACGAAATTCGAACTGAAAGCGTTCAAATTTTTTGCAAGCAAATCAATTTATTTTTTAGCCCCACATTTTATACAGAAGAAAACACCAAAAGCGCACTGACAAAATGGCAACATATTGAACATGACATTTAGGGCGCTCAACAACGACGGACAGCGGCGAATCGCCAGACAATCAGCTTAGCGGCTTTAAGCACAATAAATTGTATGCGTGTAATTGTATGAAGGTGCTTCGAACTTTGGCCCTTACATTACATAACGCGGACTTTGTGCCCACGAAAACGTAAAAGTATTTCGTGTGAAATTGGAGACGCAGCTCAAGCTGTGATACTCACCCTGCAACAAAAATGGAATTTCAGCAATTCATAAAGCATGAAAATAATCCTGAGTATGGCAAGCCCAGGCTGAGGAATTTCAAAAATTTGTTACTGCTTTGGAGCTGCCTTAAAAGTTGGCGGAAAACATCGAAATTTTTGTTGAAAGCTGATACCACTCAGTGATGGAAGGCGATATATTTTTCTGGTTCAGTGCGGAAAGTCATACTTTAAGTAAAGAAAAGAAAATAAATTAGTTGCTTAATTTGAGTTTGGGGATAAGTTAAATAGATGTTAATTAAGTAAATCCAATCATGTAGTCTTTCGAAAATATCGTTTTGCTGCGTCATGCCTTTAAGTGACGATGCCAGTAAAAGCACCAAAATTTCCTTTCTAAAATTTCTATTAGCCAAAATTATGCAGAGACGCTTAGAAATTTCATTTAAAATAATTTCTTAATAAAAAAGCTTTTCAGTAGCTTTCATAATGTTGTCAACTTGAAAGTATGAATATGCAATTGTTCATATTGTGTATATTTATGCACTGAGGGATCAAAAACTTTACAACTCTGAACTCAGTAAAAGAAGGCGGACTAAACGATTTTTTTTACAAATTATTTGGCAAGCTAACTGTAACAGTTCAATTGAAAAGTGCTCGGCCTCCAATACGAAAACAAATTTTTTTGGCAAAATTCGTTTTTTTTTACCTTTTATGTTGATACTCTTCCTCATTCGATGAAAATTTCTTCCCAGTAAGCATTATTTTAAGATCTGCGAACAGAAAATAGTCGCTGGAGCCCAGGACTGGAGAATACGGTGGATGCGAAAGATATTCGAAGTCCCATTCATGAAATTTTGCAAACGTTTTCACTAACTTGTGGCACGGGGCCTTCCTTCGGTTTTCAGCGATTTCGTATCTCTGGGTATTAGTCGCTATTCTTGTTTTCCTTTTTCGGTAACCTTGCCAGCCGACTTTTGTTCGGGTTCAACGTGTGCATTCCACGCGGATGACTGTCGATTGGACTTCGAAGTGAAATGAAGGAGTCATGTTTCATGCATTGTCACAAATCGATTCACAAACACGGGTTTGTTATGATTGAGCATCACCAAGCACTGCTCCGAATTATCAATTCGTCGTTTTTAGTCAAAAGTGTAAACGTTGAGTTGATATCTCTAGAGTGCCTGCTATCGCGAACAACTTCACTTTACGGTCATCCAAAATTATTATGGGAATTAGATTATACGTTAGAAATTTCAACGAGATTTTTGTTCCATAAACTTAAAAAGCTCTGACGAAAATTCTTAACCAATATTGCTTTGCCTCATGTCATCTACTTCAGCAGAAAAGCTTGGTTTATGATCGACAATTCAGTCTAATTTGTTCCAAAACTTCATTTGAAAGCAGGGAAGGAGAGCTCTTCTACTTTTACATATAGATATACAAATATTTTGTTTTTGATGAAAGCAGTAGATTGTACAGAGGTGACTGATAACTGCCTCCTTGTCTCTATGAGTCTAGACCGTCAAAAGCAATAGTCTTACATATACTTATGTACTTAAAAGTTTCGCAGTTTTTTGTTTATCGATAATATTTGACGTAAATTTTATCTGCTCATCAGTGACATAATATTTGAGTATAAAAATACACACTTTTAGTAAGGTGGTTCTTAATAATAAATCTATATCTTTAATGAGCCGATGGAGTTAAACTATGAATAAAAATATAAAAAAACGCTTATACGACTTTAACGAAGTTATAATACTCTTTACATGTGCATTTTTGATAACATGAAAGGGTATAAAAAGGTATTTATTCTGATTTCGATTGGTCAATTTGGATGGCAGCTATAAACTATAGTGGTTTGATCCGAACAATACGTTTGGAACTTGTAGTAATGCCTTGGATAATATTCTACTACAGATTTGGTGAAGATGCTTTGAGAAATAAACGAGTTTTCATACAACAACTTGAGTTCGATCTGTCAGTTTTATAGCCTGAGATTGTAGCAATGCATTGGATAATACTCTCCGCCAAATTTCTTTAAAATACCTTGTCAAATATGAAAGTTTTCTTTGGAAACAATTGCTTCCGATCGTTAAGTTTGTATGACAGCTATAAGTTATAATTAAAGGAAAATGACGTATTGAAAATTTCAGAACAATATCTCAAAAACTGAAAGACTAGTTCGTGCATATAGCTCAGCTCGTCTTATATGGTCTCCACTGTTCCTTCAGGGTCTTACAAACTTCGTGGCAAATTTAATACCAAATACCTTCTTCAGGGTATAATAACTGTAAAAAGTTGTATGAAAGCATAAAATCTTTCATTAATTTTTGAACATCGAATTCTTTGATAGATATTTTTTCAACTCTTCTTCTTACATATATCTTTCATCGTGGGTTCTAAATTGCGCAAGAGAATACAAAGAAACTAGTCCTTGTGTTAATATAAAATTATTAAATAAAGTCTTAAGTCTCCATAAGTGTTTCGCTTCTCATATTTTCTCCCAACCACTTAAGAACCACCCTCATAGCGTTTTATCAATTATGAGCCGTGCACATGTTCATGTTTTTTATCACGCTTTGCTAAAAACTTCGCACAAAAATATTTTTGTAAATAATAAATAATGATTTCTTTAGCAAATAATAACAATCTAAATAAAAGAAGCCAAACCGGCTTCAATCAAAGTCAACCTCACCGGGCATAGTAACACAAACATTTCAAATGCACCTACAAAGGTAGAAATGACGTAACCAGAATCGACTGTCAATACAAACCGGCATTTGGTAGTCATTGACTCGACATAGCCATCACTTGCCGCGCTTATCTAATCAGCAAGGCGATACATTAACACTGAATGTGAAGAAACTGTGTCAATTGTATGATTTACCGCATACTACTTTCCTTATTTACTTTTCGATATTTGCACGCCTTAATGCTCTTTCATATGATTTTACTTGATTTTTGTGATTTATTGTCGATAAAACTTGCAATGATATGCCCTTGAGATAATTAGATTGCAGATAACGTAGACGATTTATAGGTGGCGAAGTGAGGTAATCGGTTATTGATAGCAGGAAGAATATCAAATAATTAAAGCAATTTTAAAAAAGTAATAAAAAGTTTATAAATTATATAGAGGGAATTTATAGAATTTTTTTAATATCAGGTAACGCATTGATAATGCTTACTTACTCACATTTTGTTACTGTGATCACTGATACTCAAAAACAGATTTATCATTAAAAATAGAATAAATGCATTTTTTAATTTATTTTAAGGAATTATTGTAACTAACCGCTGAAATCTTCAAAGCTTACGGATTACAAACCGCAAAAGAACAATAGCTAAGTGTACCGTTATATTGGCGCCAGCCACAGCAACAGTCAGTATTATTGGTTTATCCAAAAGCTTCTTAAAATCTTGTTATAAAAATAAAATTCACCATTATTTTTGTTTTCATTCCTTTTTGCTATTCATTTCTTAACCGTTATTCCAAGAAATCGTTGAAAAGTAGAGCTCATTTAAATTTCAGCAGCCAATTAGAGCACTTTCAGCATACAAAACCGGATAATTAGGTATTCAACGAAATAAAAATATATACTTTTGTTTACTACTCATGAATCAATTCATGAATTTAAACGTATATAAAGATCTTTAGCTATGGATGTGGAGCAAATGTTGGAGTGTAGAGTACTAGGAGAATTAAAATTCGAAAAAAGTATAAATTGAAATCTATTGTGTACTTTATTATATTAAATTATGTTTAAACACTGTAATTGGGGAAGAAAATTTGGTGATACAAAATTTTATTAGAAATAAAAAGAATAGAAAAGAATCAAATTTTTTATAAAAATAGTAAAATTAAAGTTTTTATTAAACATTTTTAACTTTTTTAAATTATTTTTTTTTTATTGAGTAATACAAATTTTGATTTAAAATTAAAAATGTTAAATAATAAATAAAGGAATTACAGAAATAAATAATTGATTTTTAATAAAAAAAAAAATTTTTATTTTAATCGAAAATTCTTCAAATAGTTTTTGTGAGTTTTACACTTGGCAATTTTATTAAGTTCTAATATTTTTCAAGGTGGCAATGCTATTTAAAATACAATTATTACAAAATTATTAAATTAAAAAATATTTTTAGATCCAAAACTTTTCAAATATTTTTTGTGAGGATATTTTCCTTACTGACTTTCACTTGTTAATTTTTGTTTATTATTTTACTGAGTTCTACTTTTTTCGAAGGTTATTTGTATATCGAAAACTTTCCAAATATTGTCTATGCTGAAATTTTCTTTTTTCTTTGTTATTTTGCTGAGTACTTTTTTATGAAGTTGGCAACTCTATTCAAACATATTTTTAAATCGCAAAATTCCTAAATATTTTTTATGAGAAGACTTTCCTTATTGACTTATTTTCGGCTATTTTTGCTTATTATTTTACTGAATTCCAGTTTTTCTAAAGGGCGCAACGCTATTTCGAAATATTTTTATATACAAAATTTTCCAAATATTTTTTGTAGGAATATTTTCTTTACTGACTTTCACTTGTCAATTTTCGTTTATTATTTTATTTAATTTTTTCTGAAGGTGGCAATGCTATTTCAAAATATTTTTACATCGAAAACTTTCCAAATAATTTTTATTAGGAAATTTTCTTTACCAATTTACATTTGGAAATTTTTCTTCGTTATTTTGCCGAGTTCTACTTTTTTATAAAAGTGGCAACTCTATTATAAATAATTTTTAGATCAAAAACTTTCCAAATTTTTTTATGAGAAGACTTTTCTTGCTGGTTTACACATAACAATTTTTGTTTACTATTTTCCTGAGTTCCACTTTTTTATAGTTGGCAACTCTATGTAAACATATTTTTGAATCGAAGACTTTTCAAATATTTTTTGTGGTGCTTGTTTAACGCATTTAATGTGCAAAACATTTTTTCAAAATTATTATTTTCATTTTGTGCAGGTGGCAACGCTTTCCCAATATTTGTACTACTTGTATATTAAAATTAGAGAATTGCAAAGCACTTTTCAGAATTCTTCTTTAAACATCTTGTGTTTAGTACGCATTTTCTAATTTTTCAGTTAACATTTTTATACGTAAGGTGGCCACTCTGTTGTAAAATATATTTCAACGAAATAATTAGCAGAATACTTTTCATTTGATACCCATATTGTATTTTTAATTTTTTTTTTGTATTTAAAAAAATGCGTTTTTGGTTTCGTAGCACCCCGTACGAAGTATTGAGATATAGTCATCAATATATCTCTTTCATTGATAATTATTTTGTTCAAATTTAAGTACAATAGCTTGAGTTTGAGTTTATAATTACCATATTGAGACATAATAAATTGTTGTCTCCTCCACCCCCTGTTCTAGTTTAACATTAAGTCTTTTATTTATCAGTTTATTTCTATATATAGAATATATATTAATGAACAATTACTCAAACCGTTTTATTTATTTATGCTCAATTAAATTTTATTGATTACAAATTGCCTTTATTCTGTAATAATCATTAAACAAACAATTGGCTAATTCCCATTCATTCATATTATCTTCTATATACATATGTGTGAATGTATGAACATAAGTATGTATGTATTTATGTTTCTAGTAAGAAAACATTTCAAGCTGGCTAAATTAATTATAGTGTTTGTTGTATGCTTTTAACCAGACCGACAATAAAGCTGTAAACAAATTTCGTGCCCCGAGCGTGTTTCTGCAAATTAATTACATATCTGCAGGTAGAACGCTGACTGACGACAAGCAGAGCGTGCCAAAAAATGAGCATAAAGCTAGTTCACAACAAAAAGACTTTAATCATCGTAATTGACTGGCACGTGGTTACAGAGTCAAGCGAGTCTCTCTTTTTTATTGCATGTACGAGCACTTAGTTCTTTTCAGGCAGCTGAATGGGCTAATATACATACATATCTATAAACTACTAGAATATATGTATATGCATACATAGGTATGTATTATGTATATATGTATATGAGTAGAGAGGTGCTCTTCTTGCCTGCCTTCGCAGTGACAACTTGATATTGAGGTTTTGAGCAAGAAAAAAGAACACTTTATTGTTGTTTTTGTGTCGTTATGTCCAATAAAGGTGATTGATCTCTGTCCATTGCTTTGTTTTTGGTTTAGTAATACTTGGTTGTTATTAAGGTGGTTATAGACGGAGAGGCAAAAATTCAGAAATGAAAAAATGTGGAGTAAAAGCAAGAGTTTTGAAAATGGTTGTGCGGTACTTTTTTGATTTTATATTACACATATCGGTAAAGATATATACTCTATATATGTACTATATAAAATATTGCAAGCTATATACATACATTTATGTATATAATTATAAACTTTTTCATATATACTAAATATAGTTATAATACAAATACAAAACTCTAATTATTTATAGAAAAAAATAAAATAATAAAAACAAATATATATTTAAAAAAATCTTTTCTTCTTACAGGTAAGCCTCTTGACACAAGAAATTTCTGAAGTGTGGACGTATACGAGTATATGGGATTGTTATATATTAAGCAAATAATATGTAAGTAAAACGGAGAAAATATTGCAGTTAAATTTATTTTCATATAATAATAATGATCTTTCCAGCATATATGTACATAGGAACATATAACCAACTTTTTACTTATATTTACCTGGAAAAATTGTGCTTGGTTCTTGAAATTATTTCCTTTTTGAAAAACAATCGAACTATGGCTTTGCACAGTCTATTTATACTAACAAATATTACATACAGTGATTTACCATAAGATCAAATTTGACTCGGACTGAAAAAGTATGCATAAAATTTTATTTATTTATTTTTTTTTTTTATTAAAAATATCAGCATCATTGCCTTCAAATAGGCTCCTAACCCAAAACAAGCTTAAACGCTTAACCAAATTTTCCATACATTTTTTCTAAGACTCGGCTGGCTCAGTGCTTTTAATGACTTCAGTGGGTTTACAGCGCGCTCCAAAAAACAGTTTTCGAAAGAATCAAAAAGTCTGTAATAATTGTACTAGAATGTACCGGCGCATTATGATGATTATTATACGTCTCCAAACAGCCTTGTAGTATACTCAATATACACCAACATTAACCAAAATATATTCAGTCGTCCTAAAGGAGATGCTGAGATCATCTGCTATCTCTCTGATGTCAACAAGACGATTTTTAAATACTTTTTCATTAACTTTTTCGATGTTTTCGTCATCAAACAGAGGTCGAGAGACGATACGGACAGGGCAAGTTTTCGATGTCTTCACGATCTTCTCTGAATACTTTGAGCCACACAAATACTCGTGTTGGCGATAAAGTAGACTCCCCAAAATATTTCTGCAACATTTGCAATGATTCCGTAGCCGTGTTTTCATTGGAAGCACAAAATTTCAAGCGAATTTTTTGTTAAATTTCATTTATTTTCATAGTAAAAATCGAGTCGGTGCAAACTTAACTCATAAGTGGTCAGAAGAGCCCCCACTTCCTCCCTCTTCTTTTAAATATTGATCGCGCAGAATGCTGCCGATTGAATCGGCTTTAGTTCATTTAAAATATTTGTAAACTACATACAGCCTCACAAGAAGCTAGAGATACATTCTACTACTTCTTTGAATTGCATAACGAACTGCCTAATGCCTTGAGTCTTGCCTAATATTTCTTGTGGGCAATGAGAAAGTTTTCCCACTATCCTTAACCTTTATTTATAAATTTTCTCTAAAAATTTATGGAAGTGACCAAATTACACTGACAAAATCAAAATCCGTTTGTATATTTATAAATCGGTTCCAAAATAATCATGGCAAATCCGCTTTAAAATAAAAAAAAAAACAAAAAGAAACGCAAAGAAGCCCACTTTATATTTCAGCGACAAGTTTGAATTAGGGTTACTTATTGTTTCTGCAACACTTAAAAGTAAAATCATGTCTAGGTTTAGTCCGTGCAGACTACTATATATGATGTTTGCATACAATTTGAATTTATGACTTGAGGGTGTGTACCCATCATAATTTTGGGAATTTGTCACTCATTTATTTGTCATGCATATAATAAGTTAATACTCTGGCTTAACATTTCCTGAATAAAGATTTGACACATTTTGCATGCGCCGCACTCGCGAAGAATATCAATTGGCATTATAGCTTTGTGATCGTAGAAGAACAAGTTCTTTTGTATGGCAGCTGATTGAAAGAAATTACTTTTAAATAAATATGAGAAATATATATTTTTGCATTCACTACAAGGCTTGTTCTTTCAAATGTGGTCACATTGCGCCATTTTCATGTCAGAAACTCAGTTAGCAACACGCTTATTTCGAATTCACAATAATAACACTTCATATATGTACCTATGTACCTATATACAATTTCGAAAGCTGTATTTAAAATATATTACATAATAAGATTTTCTAAAGAATTTTTTTTATTAGCGATTTGGTAACCCTGTAATAATATTATATATGGTTTGGAGACATGGTTCAACTTACTTGCATATAGTTGTATATATTCGAACTTCTTCATGGTAATGGGCAATAGAACGCCGCTCCATCGTTATTCGGAATCGGGTTCACCATCTCCTGGTGTTATACTTCCACTACCATTTGGTAGGCTAGAACCGTGTTTCCTCCATAACTTAAGTATGCTCTGGGCATCAGCCACTACATCACCTCTGGGGGTTCTACAGGAGTATGCTCCGGCCTTGAAACCTTCTGACGACGTATCTTTTCATAGAAATTTCCAGCATTACCCCATCGGTCACCTGGTAAAACTTTTCATACTCACGCAATTCGGTCTCTTTCTTTTTTTGTCTGTGAATGCGTTTAGTTTTCCTCTTCAACTTTCGATATCTATCCCAACCCCTATGTGTTGTGGTCTAATGTAAAGTTGCAAGTTAGGCCGTCTATTTTCTCTCCACTGCGACACGACACTCCTCATCGTACCAGCTGTTCTTTTTGCATTTTCCGAAAGCCAATGGTTTCGTTTGCAGCTGTACGTAAGGAGCTTGAAATGCCGTCCCACAGTTCCCTTATACCGAGTTGTTGACGAGTGATCTCAGAGAGCAGGAGTGCAAGTCGAGCAGAAAATCGTTCGATTGGGCTTCTTACTTTAGCTCGCCTTCAAACAGATGCTCTTCGGCAACCCAGACGATACTTCGACAAAGGCCGGAAGTCGTGAGCTGCTAGAGCCATATGTAAAATAATCGTTTCTGGTCACTCCCAAGTGAATGGCGCTCAGAGAACTTTCCTCACTTGCGTGGATTTCTACACATGGCTCTATCCTCCCGTTCGACACACTATCAGTAATACTTTTTCTGTTCCCAAATTTATAAAATTCATATTATTTCTTTTATTTTACCGATGTCTCCTTTAGCCATCCGATAGGATATTTATTTTTCAATATATTAGCTTCATTATTCATTTACTGTCCATTATACCTTGCTTTCAAAAGGTGTACTCTTGCAAAGCAAACCCTCCGTCCGATTTTCTCTAACAAAATCCCAACTCTTCGCGGCTGTTGCATGTTAATACCTCGTTCATTGAACAACTCCACCTAAAAGCCATCGACATGCCGGTGTTGTGCTCGTATCCATTATAGCACCTAATTCCTTTCCGCTGAATTTTCACATTACGCTTGCCATCGTCTTGCCAAAGTAGAATATCCACAAGAACACAATGGCATAAGTAAATATTTTCTTAACTCTTTATGGAATCAAACTAACTTAATAAAGTTCTTTGTACAATAATATTTCAAGTTCGCAAACTTCAGCAACTTATTTGGCGCCAACATTAAAACGTTTGTCTAATACCACAAGAATATTCTTGCGAACTGTGCAGACAATCAAGTTATCAGCTAACCCCTCAGCTCGCACCGTGCAGCAAAATCACCAAAGCATAGAGCCTTGGCGTTGTTTCTGTCGAAACTTATGGGTGAGCGGAAAGAGAAACAATAAAAGTTTTACCAAGTCACGTTAGACAAACTCCCACAGCTTTGCAAATCCAAGATAGCAGGAAAACAATAATCAAATAAAGAAAAAACTCTTTTTGTAACACATGGTTGACAGAGCAAACAAGTGTCTGTGTTTGTATATAAAATATATTAGGTAAATACTTATGTATGTATATAAATAAATAATGTTTATGTAACTAGAGTCATGCTTGAACTTGAACTTGAATCCAATGCTGAGTAAATAAACCAGGTTTTGTAGAAATGAGAGTAAGGCTTCAAATACCGATATTTGTTTGCTTATTTACTATATATGATTCTTGACTATCACTTGTAGGGGAATTGAATGTTTTTGGACAGTAATTTGACAATAATTTTTGGAAAATATTTATCGATACTTCACTTTTAAACCGTTCATAGTGGTGACGGAGCAAAAAATATTCTTCAAATACGAAATGGTTCTATTTGTCTCTATTTTCAAAACTTCAAAAAACACTGTTTCATGGAAAATATAAGGTCAATGAAACAGAAATCCATTATTTTTGGATTAAATTGAAGGGCCATTTAGCATAGTTGGAATCATCCGATTAGGTGAAATATATACCGTTGTATTCAATAACTTGTTGTCACTTTTTAAGGTACTTTAATAATGCCACACGCATAGAAAACGTCGTCTCAAAAATCTGGAACAAGCTTCTCTTGAGGCGAATTTTTATCCAGCAAAAATTATTCGATATATACAGGAAGTTAGCTACTTCTAAGCGATTCTTTAGACGTTTAAATTGTTGACAGTTTAAGTCCGAATTGAGAGTTTGGGCATAGGGAAAGAGCTCAGAGTGGATGATTTTTGCCAATCCCACAAAACACACAGAAAACTCTTCGATGATAGTTTGGCAACGATTTGCGCCGACATCTCGCGACCATGATTTTTTCGCCTGACATTATCGTAAGTGACCCAAAATTTTATCACCGGTATCTATCTCTTTCATCGATCGATTTTGCTGCTGCAGCGATTCACAGATGGAAATTTGGTTCATGAGGGTTTTAACTCTTTTGATTTTATTTATATACAGGTTAAATTAAATGGTGCCAAACGGCTTTTGTGTCATGCTTAGCTCTTGGGTAATAGAAACAGTGCTTGCATAACTGTTGGTTTTCGACATGACTTCCAGAGCGTGGTGCATCTTTGACAAGAAAGTTACCGAAACAGAATCGACGAAACAAAAGTTGCCCCCGAGTTGGACTCCGATATTATCAGCTATAAGCAATATTTACATTTTCAGCCGTTTGCTTTGCATTTTCGTCTTTATTGAAGAAATTAAATGTAAAACAAGATATATTTTCTGTTTAAGTTAGTCTGTCTTTGACAAGTTCTCAAGCAATACTGTGCCAAGCATCATGAAGAAAACGGCAATAGTAGGTAGGTAGGAGTGCAGCCCTGTTGTCTATCGGGCTCAATTAGCACTTGATGTGCCATTTTGATACGCTATTCGTAAAACCTTCTGTATCTGCTATTCTGATTCACCATTTTGAGGTTTCGATGAAGCTACTTATGGCTAATATGCTTTTAGTAAAAATCCATTCAAGGTTTGGTGCTTGATGGATTCCAAGTGTTTTGTGTCGGATCTGTGCTAGGGCTGGGCATTCACAGAGAAAGTGGAAAATTGTTTCCTTGTTCCCTGCTATTCCGCAGCCTCGGCAGATGTCGTTGTAGGGCATACCCATTTTGGACGCATGTTCCCCAAATGGCCAGTGCCCTGTTGTGGTAGCTGTTACTCTGTAGATACTTTTCCTTGACCTGTTTAATAAGTCGTTGGTTCTTTTCCTGTCATATGTTGGCCATAATTGTTTAGTTATGATGAATTTTGTAATGTTTTTCCACCTGTTATTTGCAACTTGTTGAAATTGTCTATTGATCTCTCTTTTGATCGATCCTAGCGGGCTTGATATTGGCTCCGCCTCGGATTCGTTAAGGAAATAGTATTCTCCAATACCAAAAGGTAATCTTGTATATGAAATTAGACTTCAACATCAATACAGAAGTAGGACTTTTATGACTCACAAAATTTGGGAAACCAATATGAGAAATATTGCATTGAAGTTATTAGGTTGTCAAATATATCCCTTCCGCATTTTTGCTCTGTATTCAATGCTTTATAAAAAGTGTTACTGTGATCGGATTTAGTTCAAATATGCGCCGTTTCGTTTGATAATCTGTTTCCATCTAGACGGCAATTTCATAGTACCCCTCTTCATAGAAGCCCCCCTTCTTATTTGCGAAGAGCTCGGACAGCCACATTTCACAAGTCTTTTTGAGTTCAACTTTACACCAACAAGGGCGTTCGCCATGGACAGGAACAGGTGGTAATCACTTGGCGCTATGTCCGGGCTATATGGTGGACACCCTACTTGTTGGCCAATTGGTCGATCGCCTGCTTCAAGCGGTCCAGTTGTTCGCAGTAAATGGTAGAATTAAGCGTCTGGCCATATGGGAGCAGCTCAATAGTGGATGATTCCCTTCTAATCCCACCAAACACACAGCAAAACCTTCCTGGCCGTCAATCCCGGCTTGGCCACTGTTTAGGACGATTCACCGGCCTTCGACCACGACCGTTCCCCTTCAAAATTGGGTCGAGTTCGTTCCGTTTCAGCAGCATATCGCAGTCATTGATTCGGTCCAGAAGTTTTTTGCGTCAAATTCTGCGGCACACAGACATCTGCAGATGGTTTAAAATGGTTTGATGACTAACTTCCATCTTCTGAGCGATGTCACGAGATGCCACATGTCGGTCTAACTCGATGTTTTCCATGACTTGATCGGTATTCGTCGTCACAGGCCTTCCGCCGGCTGGCTTATCCATGGAGTCGTTTTCACCCGCTCTGAATCGTCGAAACCATTCCTCCGCAGTTCGAAGTGAGAGAGTAACAGTTACTTCGATACTAGACCAACATAAATATACTATCATAAGGAAACCTGGTGAATATCTTATGGGTCAAGACGTAAAGGAAGACAGCGTAACTGTCTGAATTGATGTACTAAAAATCTTTTAGTCTGGGACAGAATAAAAATTAATAAGTTTCACTTTAAAATTTCAACTACATTTTGTAGGTATGGCAGCATTCATAGATAATAATTACACTACTCCTCTCTTAAACTCTCTATCTAAAATATCAAAATGTTGAATAACGGTACATAGTTTCTGCGTTCCTCACAATGATGAATCTTTAAAGCATTATCTCTCTCTAAGGCTCTCTTAAGAACATAAAATATTGAGTAACGGTTACTTGTATGTACCAGAAAGCAAATAATCTGTTTGCTGACTTAAGCGCGATCGCTTGCGAACTCCATCTTACATATACTTTTTTAATCAACTATAATATTTAATAATTTCGTTGGTCAAATTTTGGCTTCTAAAATAAATAAGCACAAAATATTAATTTCAATTAATTGCTTCCTTTTTTTGACTAAACAAAACTCTCTTTCATAAATTCCTCTCATAATTTCACTTTAGTTTCATTTTATCCTTCAATAGCCTTGCCATAAATTTATGTAAATAAACCCGTTATTTTATGAAAATAAATTTATGAATTTACCTTATTAGTTTTGCAATTAATTAATTTTGAGCCACTATGAAATCACTGCAAACGCACACGTACATAATTGCATATAAACATACATACGCATATTCATATGTATGTATGTACATAGACATAAGTTGCAATTACATATGTCCATATGTCCATTTTGGCATGAAAGGTGTTTGGTGCGAAATTGTTATTAATTTTGTGCATACATAAATTCCATAAATGTTTGCTTTGTGCAAAGTAGCCTTTGATGTTTGGATTGAAATGTGTTCAGATTAATTTTGAAATTATGGTCGGAATAAATTTGCAAATCTTTCTTGTTTTTGCAACATTTTGTGTGAAAGAAGACATTTGCTGCCACCTGGTTACCTCAGGGTCAGCAGATAATAAGTATAATATTATATAAACATATCTATTTTACGATGCAGCTGTGATGTGTTTGAAGATGTACATATGTATATGCTTAAGCTGAAAAGTTCCTGATTTGATTGGGTTAGAAATTGAGAAAAAGTTTTGCTACACATTTTTTAAAATCAAAATTAAAATAATATATAATAAAGTAAGTAATTACACAAACAATAATTTAATTTTTTATGAGACTTATCTCAACCCTTATACAGGTGGGCGTAAAGTAACCAATTGTGCTGATTACTCAACTAAGTCCATTTTATATATGTATATACATATATGTATAAACACAGGTACTCAACAAATAAATATTAATAATAACATACATATATTGATCGCTAGAAATTTAATTTTTCCCCATTAATGAGTTTTTGTTTCGACTTCCTGCTTCCATGTGTTGGGTGGTCTCACGCATCTTTGAGTTTCTTGAGTATTCCAATTTAGCCTTGTTCTGCTAATGTCCTTTTGTATTTTTTATAAAGTATAGTCAATGCATTTCCATTAGACCGACAGATGTTTGGTTGCAATCCAGAGGCAAGCATTGTTAATAACACTTTGCCAGAATACCCGCATAACCTTTCAGTTAAGAAAAGATTACAACGTTTATAAAAAACTCGCTGTTCGGTTTCTCATCTCGCAGCAAGAAAAAAGATTTGATGTTTTAATCGAATATATGTATCTCCGTATGTCTGGATTTACATGTAGCCAGCAATTTTTAAGACGCAGTTTAGCTTTAAGATCCGCTCTAATGCATAGGTGGAACATAGGGGCTTTTCGTTTTCGATTTAAACGAATCCGTAAGTCAGTAGGTGTGAGATAAGTATGTGATTTGGCTTCTGTAACCGAGTTCCAGGAATGCCGACTGCAGGGTAATACGACTTTTCTCCTCGCATTTGATAAAGTTATTTCGACTTTGCTGAGTCGTAAAAACGTCTTTTATGTTGAACAGAGGGTACTACGTGAATGGCAAGTTGATGTTTAGAGGGGATTGGCTCTGATTTCGCAATACCACCTTATTTATTACTTTTAAGTGTTAGTCAGTGGGCGGAGTATTACATTTAACGTTAAGGGTTCAACTTAATTTAAGTAGAATAGTCTATCAAAAAAGAAATTGTAAAGTTTTTTGATAGACGTTCTACTTCTCTCAATGTTTCAGACTTCCTCGATTAATCAATTCGATTTATAACTTTTGAAGGAACTGACATGCCGTTATAACAAACAAGCTACATATCGTTCCCAGTCGTTTCTATTCTGAAGCATTACAATATTACAATGAAAGAGACTGGAAGAATGAAGAATGTATTTTTCCTTACTGCGATACTTCTAGATGAGAATGGCATTGTTATAATTGATTTGGGAATTCTCAAAATATTTAAGTTTACTTTTAGGTTTACTCATGTTGAAATTATTAAAATTATTGACAGCAAAAATTTATATTTACAATAATAAGAGTGTTTATATGGTCTAAGTGTGTCTAAAAAGCCATTAGAGATGCACTAACCAAAACCACATTTCACAATATCTTGATGAACTATAAAATCCAAAGCCTTCAATGTATTATATACACGTAAACACGTAAACACATAAATACATTTTATATCTTTTTATACACTAATATTTATTTATTTATGTATGTATACATGTATACAGGCAGAACACCCTCGATTGTCGCGCCGCACAATTACTGAGAATTGTTAATTGCAATTAACTGGGTCAATGTGTCTAACGTAAAATTATGAGCGGCAATTGGCCATTAGTAATATTTGTACTAAATCTATATAAATATACATAAGCACTTAAACTAACGTAAACAAATAAATATGTACATTGTTAAATATGTGAATTTATATATACGTTTATATATGAATATTTACATAATATATATTAATGAAGGCGATAGAGCTCAAAAACCAATAACGGAAGCAGCCAAAAATCAACTAAAATGTTTCAACCAATTGTATAGTAAGGTTGATAAATTAACGCACCGAACCGAAATTTGGATGCATATATACATACATATGTACAGTTACGATATGAATGAGTTAGATTTTTAACAAATCTAAACAGAGACTCTTATGGAAAAAGATATCTTTATACAATTCGCTGAGTTTGATTACATGTATCTATCAACAAGAACGACGTGATGTTAAGTCGAAATAAAACACTCAGATTTGGATAAAATGGGCTCTGGTTTTCTGTTTAGGTTATGTAGAAATGTCTGCCAAATGGACACCAGGGTTCCATTTGCATATCTCATTTTTCAATGACTCAGTTCCAATGTGTCCAAATTACGCCAATTTTCTTGTTGGAAATTTAAGCGACCTTCATACAAAAAATGTAGGTCAAAATCGTGATGTCCGATATTTCTATACCACAATTGAGCAGAGCCCTTCAAAGATTTGATCTCGGCCTTTTTGACAACCGGCTGCTTCTTTCGATTAGTGTAATAATCTTGAACTATTTCTAAGCGTTTTAGCAAAGTAAAGTATGACATGATGAAATGACAAACCTTACTACTGAATATACTGACAAAATTTGACACAAATCCGTAAACAAACATGGCCGCCACGAACGATGTTCAAATGTCATTTCTAGTCCGATCACATCCATTTCGAATTATAATTAAGCTCAATCAGGCAAATGTGTGGCGCAAAACACAACCGTTACATCAATAGAAATCCTACCGAACAAAGTCGCACTCAGGTATAATTAAATTACATACAACGGCAATTTTCTTCCTTACGTCTATATTATTATTTTGTGGCAAGCAATTCGATGACGTATCACGTAGGCGTTCTTGCTCGAGCGCTTGCTGCCACTGTGGCTGCCAGCAGACACTTGTTGGCTAACATCAGCACTAATAGTTGTTGGCTTTGTAGGCTGAGTGTGTTCTACTCAAACGCCACGGCTTTCAGTTCAGCACCCAATTTTCGACAGATATATTGCATACGCCGCAAAGTGCTTGCATTAGTAGCTATAGCGACCGTTAGTGGCTATGTATGTACCATATGTGTATAAGTTTATATTTATGCAAATTGTTGCCGGCGGCCACTTGCGCCTTATTAATTACTGTAAAATTTCGAATATTTTGATAATTTGGTATTTCATCAGATTCTCTCACCAATAACGGCCGAGCGCGTTGACCCACAACTCGGGCGATTTTATCATTTCGAGGCGTGAAAGTGTGTTGGCTGGCTAGTGGCGTGTGCATTTGACGCTTTTGCACAGATGGGGGAAATGTATAAATTTGTTTAATACAAAAAAAGTTTTTTTTTTCAGAAAATTAAAGAAAATAATCAAAAATTTAAAACAAAAACTTTAAAATTAATTTTTTTTAATATTTTTTGGAAAATTAAAACATATAAACAAAAAGTTAAAATAATTTTTTTCAACTTATTTTTTTCAAAACTTAATTTTTTTAATTTTTTTAATAAAAAAGAAATTTGTTTATAAACATTTAAAGAAATAAAAATAAAAAATATAATTAAAAAATTTTTGTTTGCATTTATTTTCAGAAAATTAAAGAAAATAACCAAAAAATTAAAATATTTTTTTTTTCAAAAATTCGTTTTATATTATTTTTATTTAATTAATATTTTTTAATAAACATTTAAAGAAATAAAAACAAAAAAATTAAATAAAATAATTTTGTAAAACACTTTTTGAAATTAAATTAAAAAGTATGTAAATCTCTTTTAATAAATTTTTTTTACAAAATTGTAGAAAATATTTTTTCTAAAATTTGATTTTTTAATGTTTTTTCAAAATTTGTTTTTTTTTTAATAAATTTCTAGAAAATACTTTTTTTTATGAAATAAAATAAAATATTTTTATAAACATTTAAAGAAATAAATTAAAAAATAATAATAACATAAATCTTTTTCAAATTTTTTTAAATATTTTCTGTTCTTTTAATTGTAAAAAACTGATTGCCGACATGAACATATCAGACACATACAAGTGTAGCGACATTCATATTTATTTATTTATTTAAAAATCAAACAATTTTTTTGCTTTTCAAAGCTTTTCCCCTTCCACCTTCACCCGTCCTCTCTTCAGCTTTCTATGCCTAGTATTTGGTCCAAACTTGCCACCCATGAGTAAATATAAACCTACATACACACATGCATACATATATACATATGCATATATATACATACGTACACACACTTGCCACAAAATAAATTTATGCTGATTTGTGTTTGCATAGAGTTCTGTTGGTCATCCGGATAAGGCGGCGAGAAAAAGAGGAAATTGCAAAAACAAAATTGCATCGTTCTAATGCAATGCCAGCAAAATGGATAGCATATCTGATTTGTGTTGATTTCTGTTTTCTATGCGCGCGCGTATTTCGGTAGTTTCACATAAATTCATTCGGAAATTTTAGTTGACTTATGCAACCAACCAGAACACTCGCTATGGCTCTGTAAAAAGTTGTGTAATTTTATTAATGTATCTGAGTGTTCATATCTTCATACAATCCCTGGAGGGAAGATATTCTAGGGTGAGTTCGGAGCCAATTTAATTGAATGAACTTATAATATGAGCTTCGAAACGCTGTTGCAAGAGTGAGGCTTTATAAAAATACGCTTTCAAGTCTTTATTATCTGTTTCGTCAATACAGTCGGATCTGATACGATATTGAGGGCCTAGGTGTAGTTAGAGACATGAAAAAATACAAGTTTAAATAATTTTTTTAAATCACTTTACTTGATAAAAGTAAAAACATCAACAACATGTCATCATTAAATTATGTTTTGGACTTGATTTGAAAGAAAAAAAATTTCATCTAAAATTAATGGCACAAAAAATTAGTTCTATTTCCCAGGTAATCTAGTATCTGATCTAAAGTTTTTTTCAATAAGTCAAATAGTGGGCTCAGAAAAATTTTTCCATATTTTCGGGAAACCCCCAACAGTTAATTAGTTATAAAAACGCGAAATTAGAAAAAAATGCTTCTATAAGATGCAGTAATAAGCTGTATAAATTTCATTGAAATCTATCAAGCGGTTTTCGAGTTGCCGTGGTCACTAGTTCAAAAAACATAGCTTTGAGAGAAACTTCAATTATTTAAGAACCGATAGAGTGTTAAAAGGTCTTCTGAATGATAGATCTTTCCATTTACATATGTGTATCAGTTCCAAACCTTAGATTATAGATTCATGTTGAGCCTAGTTTTTTCCTACCGGGTTCCTATGCAACTGCTAGCTAGCATAAAATCCTACATTTCATTGCATTGGTCATATGCAACCGTAGCTACACAATTGTATGCTTTTATGCTTATTGGCTTCATATAACACACTGTATCTCCATACATACATACATACTTATCTACATCTGCAGATATTTTGCGAAATATTTGCGCGTGTGCAGTTTTGCCCAAAAATAAACTTGGAAATTTTCACATTTCATTTGTGTTTTACGGTCCACTTGCCTCGTATTTGCGGTACTCGCCGCATAGAGTCCATTATTTTGTTGCAACGCCACTATTCCGACAGTTATGGGCTTCCAGGGTGAAAGAACAATACTTAAGCATTTACTATGTTTTTGTAGTGCTAGAATTCTATTTAGCTTGTCTAGCATGGCTAGCATGTATGGTACTTTTGTTGAAGACACAATTTGTAAATTTTAAAATAGTAAACATCAAAATGTAAACATAAATCATAGCTGTGATGCGAAAGTAAATATTTACGACTTGACGGAACTTACAAAGTACGGCGCAGACTTCGCGTTGTTGGAAACGAAAATAAGTATGTATTTAATGTATGCATTTAATATTTTTCCTCTGGCAGACTAATTAGAAAAGTTTTTAAATTGAATAAATTGACGAAGAACCCAGCAGAAACCAGATATCATATTTCGTAAGAATCTGGCGTTTTTTCTTTTGAAAGAAACTCCTCGAAACATAATTTTAGTCAACTGTGAGCGGTACAAAGACCTGGTTAAAATTTTCATGTTCAAAAATTGAAAGCATAGAAATTTGGACCTTGTTCGGTAAACAGGTTATCGATTTTTTTTGGTGTTTTCGATTGCCTACTTCCGCCAGTTAATACAATAAAATTGTCTCGAAAAATTTTCTGTTTTGCGATAAATTTTTAAATTATTTTAGATATCACAGAATATCATTAGTACTCATTTATGGAGACAGCATCGTTGTATGTATGAAGTAAATACAGATCACAGTTTTGACAAGGTTAAGCAAATATTTCACGAGCGGAATGTCAGTTTGCAAGGTTTAATCCAGACCAAGGAAACTAAATAATATAAAATAGTATTAAAAAGGCCGTCAAAAGTATAATTTTATCTAAACCGATGTCTGTATCATCATTCCAAATTAGTTTAGAGCGAAATTTGGAAATATAATCTGAAAGTTTCCTGAGAAAATCTACATAAGCTTTTTGAGCTTTCACCGAGCTTTCGTTGATTTGAAACTATTTTTAACGTTAAATAAATAAATAAAATCTGCTCTAAAGCTTTTTTCTTCTAAAGCTTCTTTCCTCGAAAAACCTTCTTGAGAAGATAAATTTGAATAAATCTACTTAGCTGAGATGTTAAAAAGCTCACATTATCAACTCCCGATAGACTGTTATCCATGCGTGAACTTTACAGAAGCTTGTTGAGCTTTCACCGAGCTTTCGTTGATTTGAAACAAAATGTAGCGCTAAATTGCACCTACAACTATGAAGTACCATAAAAGCTCCCCTACAAGATTTGAAAAGCTTCATGAGAAAATCGTTTGAAATTATCCACTGAACTGAGATTTTAAAAAGCGCACATTGTCAACTCCCGATCGACTGCTATGCGTATGCATACAGTCTACTTTACAGAAGCTTTTTGAACTTTCATTGATGAATTGTACAAAGTACCTTTGATCATAAAAGAACCCTGTTTGCTAATAATGTGGAATACCAGTTATTGAGCTCACTTAACTGTGAATTAAACTATCTTGTGCGAATAGCAGCCACAATTTATGGATGTTTTTGTCAATATTAATGTTCCATTTCCAATTACAATTATCGCCGCACAAATTACCATAGCAAGTGTTGGTGTTTAAATTTCGAACAAAACATACCCGCCGGGACTTTTAGGAAATGACGTTTTGTGTTTATGAAAACTGACAGCAAATTGCGAAATTTCAATTGTCCACATTACACAGGCGTCATGTCGTCCCAACCAAGGATATGCCAACAGCAGAGCACAGCGACGCGCCCAAGCTGAATTTGCAACGCACTTTTATAAACACCACAGTGGGTGTGAAGCGTAGAACGAGGACGAAGCACACATAAATAGACGAGTAAATATACAAATGAGTACATGATAAGTAAATGCCATAAGCTTTTGAATATTGCATCTATGCCAACGCTATGCTATGCCATGCTATGCTGAATTCGACGCAACGCAACAATAAAAACAATTTAATGCCGAAACATTGCATTGTTTCAAACAAACGCCAGAACATGCGAGGCATTGGCGTTAAATATTTAGTACTTGGAACATACTATTCTATATATGTGTGTGTGTATGTTCATACTCGTATATGTATGTATGTCCATGCGTAAATTCCCCTAGTGATGCGTTTTGATGCCGTCAAAACTTTTTTTCGAACATTGCCTTCATTAATTGACGCCTGTGCAACATCCAACAAGCTGGAGCGAAAGCGCGTGTGGCAAAAGTTAGTTCAACCGCAAATTCGTATTTGCTGCAGTGTCAGTGACGAGCTCCTACACGCGGAGCGTAACGGAATATTTCAAATTAGCGGAACCGAAACTAACACGAAATTAGTTTCAGTTACAAAGTGGCTAGATTAGTACGGGCAAATATTTTTAGTGATTACAAATAGAGCTTTCATCAAGCGAATTCTTTATATACAACCTAACTTCGGAAATATGTACGTATCCGTTCGATAAAGTATATGTATGTACATACATACGAATATGTACGAAAAATTCCTTACTTTGATAGGTTAGTTTATATGGGAACTATATTCTATAGTGACTCGATCTAAGCACTTACTTCAAATGCTGCACCGTTGCCTATGACAATAACCCATGAAACATTTGAAGAAGATATCTCGTGAAATAAAAAAAGTTTTCCGTAAAAAATCTTGATGATCGTTCGGCTTGTCATTGCCATTGCTTTAGGTAACACCCCATGCCAAATTTCGTGAAGCTATTTCGTTTAATGAAAAAGCTTTCCAATACAATATAATGAAGAAGAAGAGACTGGCAACCATCGGTCGAGGGTTTCTTGATAATGCTTCGGAGGTTGCACAGATAAAACTTTTTGTACTGATAAACTTCATCGGATAGTTCAAAGAGGCCAGAATGAGGAAATTTTGTCCTGGTGGATTTACAATGGACTCGTAACCTCCTGGACCTCCTCTACCTATTTTTTAAAATAATGAGAATCGCCCTCTCTCTGCTGGTGATCGCTTTGCTTATGTTTCTCTTATTAAAATTCAATGTCAGCAAAACTACAGCAAAGCAGTGTCTGAGCGAATCTGCATTCACCTACGGATATGTATATATATATATATTTGTGTACATTCGCACATCCAAACATACGCTTAAAAGTCAATTTTAACCCGCAACTTCTCAAATTTGTTTATGCAAAGTGTTTATAATTTGACGTTTCCTTTGTGTTGGCTCATCATAGCCCCTGGCTGCATGGTGGTGCCACATCTGAGAATGCAAGAAGCACAAACGCTTTGAAAATGCAAACTTGCAATTTTCAGCAAACTGCATTTGGCTGCTTATTTCACTTTCGTTGAATTTAGTAGAGTGTGGAGCATAGAAGAATGGGTGTGTGTACTACACATTTTATGTGGTTTCTGCATTTGAGCACTAGCCGTGTAAGGAAATGTGGTTATGTGTGTCGGACAAGGAAATTGCACACATAGAAATATTCATTTTTAATATGAAACGAGTTTTCAAGTCAAATTTTAAAACAAATTTCGTTTTGCTTATTTTTCTTTCAGGTGAGTACCTACTTATATCTATGATAACTGTCCACGGGAAGGTTACTCAAGATAAACAAAGTTGGATTTCGGAGTAAAATCGTGTAAGTAATCAAATGGCTATGTACAAATATGTGTATCTAAATGTGATAAGTTCGTTATTAGTAGCAGTTAAATGAAGTATTTTGAAGCTCTGTAGTTCAGTGTTTTGGAGTGTAATGGAGATTGATAGACTGCTAATCAAAAGAGAGTTCAAACTGGATACCTCCGAGAAATATATGAGTGCATTAGTGATGATTTTCACGTTCAAGTTCAAGGGGAAAGTTGGAAGGAAATTTTTCTGTCGGGAGCTCTCAGTAAACTATTTCTTCAGACTGCCTGACTGACCACCGTAGTGTCTTTCCAGCAGAATTGGCAGCCATCAGGTAGCAGCAGATGCACTTCTTCGAAGTGCGGCATCTTTTATGGAGATATGCATCTGCTTCGACAGAAAAACTGCTATACAGGCCTTGAGCTCACTGGCTCTAAGCTATTCAAGGAATTAATAACCTCTCTAGCAATAGCATCAAACTATTTCCATATTAAACTTGTCGGAGGGCCAGGCCACCCGGAAATTGTAAAGCCGTTGAGCTTGCAAGAAAAGGCACGCATACCCAAATTTCATCGAGATGGGAATGAGTAGGGGTTCCCCTATCTTGGCCAGCGACGAGCATTTGAGCAATTGCGAAAGTTTTCTGGCCCAGAGTGGAACATATGCGTAAAAGGACCATAAAGCCGCTAGTTCTTAGCAGGGCTGACATCGCCGCAATGATAGACGTCCTAACTGTGTTGAGGTCAAAGATATTTGGAGGACGTAACTTGTCAAAGTAGCAATTATGGAGGTGAGGTGGGAGCATCTAGACACTTTCTCCTCCACTAATTGATATTCGCTGCCTCAATAAATTTATGGAAGGCTCTAGATCGAAATGCCAGAAGATCCATACCTGAAAAATCACAACGCACAGGAATTTATCGCAGTCCCAGTGGAACTATTCGTGGCATCACGAGCAATCAGCCTATTTACCGAACCTAGATTAACTTACACGACAAAGCAATTACAAACATTTCATACTTTTGTCGAAAAAACTTTTCACTGATTTATATACATACATACATAGGTACATATGTATATAAATATATATTTTTTTAGTGAAAAAATATGTAGAATATCCACCAAGAAAGCATTGTAAATTTGTTCTCTTTATCAGAAAATTCTTAAATAAGAAAAATTTTCCAAATCCCCATTTGATTTCATATGAATTATCTTCAAAGGGTCGGTCCCAAAGGAGTTGGCGAATCGAACAAACAATTATTATAATTAAAAAAACTGGTCTATTCAAACATATACCGTCTCAGAAGCGGTTAAACTCTCTTCATCAAATTTTTTTCCTATATCTCCTCTTTTACTCTCTTTTACTCTCTATTCGTATTAAATTCAACAGAATAACTTTGCTGTTGCTTTCCACATTAAATTTTGATAGGTGAGGGAGAGGAGAGCTCCAGCAAAGCGAGCAGTCAAGTGGCGAATCGGCGAGGCGGCTCGCTTTGCGAAGTTCATATTTTAATCATCTAAATTCCAACGAAATAATTTCTTTGAAAAAAGTATTTTTTTTTATAATTTTGTCGCCAATTTGCCACGAAGTGATTTAACGATCTGTTAACTCGTGTTTAATATGCTGCGTTAAACATATTTTAGCATAAAGCAGCGTGCAAAATTCTAAAACCGTTATTAATTATTTCCGTTATTTCATAATTTATGTCTTCCATAACAACAATAACAGTGCGCATACCTTACATAACTCGGCGGCTTTGAAAAAAATAGCAAAACATAACTTCACACTGCAAAGTGAAACCTGTTCTTCAAAGCATTCCATGGCAATTAATATTTTTAACGCTAAAACAATAAATTTCCGGTTTTAAAAAAAGTGAGCAAATTTTTTCAAACTGTTATTCATTGTACAATAAGTATTTAATTAATATCATTCTCAACTATAAATTCCATGCATAATTTTATTAATTTTTTTTTGATGGTACCGTTTTAATATTTTTTCGACACCGATTTATTGCTGCTCTCATATCTTTGAAAATAATACCGATTTCCGTAGTAGCGAGTGTGGCTTTTAAGTTTTTGATAAAAGTAAGATATACATATATAAATACATACATATATACATCGCACACGTGTATCCATTTATACAATTGAAAATATACTTGCGCTTGACAACTAAATATTTTCTATATATTTCATTGAACTGTGATTTAGTGGAATTTATTGCTATTATGTAACAACAAGTTCTTCAATACAAATGTATATATTAAACAATTCATATATATACATACATATATACATATATATAAAGTAGACATACATATTTGCGTCAGGAAGCTAAAGAAGAAGAAGAAGCATATCTTCTCTTATTTAGCAAATATTGACGCTGGGAAGTACTCTTCTATGCATTCATTATTGCTTCTCTGCATACATGAATATTTTAATATCCTTTATTGGCAAATACCGGATAACACTGTACAACAAAGTTAATTTTAATGCAAAGCATTTAAACTCAAGACAAAAAGTGGAGGTTTTCCATTGTTTGGAAGGGACGTAAATTGTTTGCTTCCAGCCATATCTATTTATATACCATCTGATCAAATCTGGCTCGGTCTGGCCTACTTAAACTGCTCGCACACACCGAATCGAAAAAATTCTAACGATTGGCATTCCACAAACAGAAAAATTCAAAATTCGCTGAAAATACTCAAAGCTAGCCCAGCCGAGGAGAACGAGTTTAACAAGCAAACGCTAAATTGAATTAGTCTTGTCATACTTTTTGGCACATGTACATATTGCGATGATCGGTTTGTACGGCTCAGAGCAGCTGGATATATGAAGAAATTCAAACAGGGTCATACAGAAATTCTCGCCACCTTCAATTGCATTTCTGAAAACTTGGGGCTCCTGCAGCTTCGTTCAGAGAGGTGAGCATTCACTACGACAGCTCCGACTGCTACTAGCATTAAGTTCGTAAACAGTGCGCTCAAAATTAGTCAAGGAGTGTCTGTATTCACTAAAAATAACATCATGCTATTGCATCATCAGACTCGTTTGGGTGCCCGATCATAGGGGAATCGGAATGAACTGCTAAGCATATGAGTCAAAAAAATGGTGCACGATTTCCATCGTCACTTTGCTCTAGCACTGGACCTCGCTCGGGTTTAGCAGGCGTTAGTCGACAAACAGCTCCTGTGTGACTGCGAGGTCTTACTGGCCTAGAAAACATAAGCGATATAAGCTGTCCAAATGAGAACCGCCAATTTAACCTAACCTAACCCAACTTGTCATATTTTTATTGGATCTGGAGCTTTTCTTATAGGCGAAAAATTGTATTAAAAAGTACGTGAAAATGAATTTTTATAGTCCGAGTCAAATTTGATCAGATGTATATAATTAAAAATTTAATGGATCAATGAAAAAGACTTCAGAATCTTGGCGAAAATTGTATTAAAAAGTACGTGAAAAAGTATTTTTATAGTCCGAGTCAAATTTGATCAGATGTATATAATTAAAAATTTAATGGATTAATGAAAAAGACTTCAGAATCTTGGCGAAAATTGTATTAAAAAGTACGTGAAAAAGTATTGTTATAGTCCGGGTCAAATTTGATCAGATGTATATAATTAAAAATTTAATGGATTAATGAAAAAGACTTCAGAATCTTGGCGAAAATTGTATTACAAATACCTGAAAATGCATTTTTTGTAGTCCGAGTCAAATTTGATCAGAAGGAATATAATTAAAAATTTAATAAATTAAATAAAGTGAGGTCAGAATCAAAATTTCTGAAACTCTCAGCGAGGTATTAAAATCTTAAAAAGTGTTCATTATGAAATTGAGTGTACTATTTGTTTTTGCTAAAAAAATCTAGTCCATGTCGATGAGAAAGAAAAGCGCATAGGTTCTCGAAGCCTTATTTTTCCGATTTTCCAAGGAGTTTCTGCAGTTCATCGAAAAATTTGTAGTCAACTTTTCTTCAAAACACCAAAGGTTATCATACACATAGAAACAAGTCTTTTATTAAACTAAGCAGATTCATATGTACATATAAAAGCATATAACGTTTTACTGTCTGATAGTCCATAAATTATAGATCAATTCTCAATTACAGAGTTAATCCTTTGCAGTTCTGAGTTCTCTAGTTAAGCATTCAGAAGAAATCCACTTTGCTGCAGAGTGCAGTCATATCGATTAAGTTTGAGTGAAGCATGCTGCGGAGCTCAAAATTGTGTTGTAAAATCACTTAACATTTGATATGCCAACCCACACACGAATATACAAGGATACACCTTGGCCACTGCGAGCACCCACACATTTGCATGAAAGTATTGCATCTCATGCTATTTACGTGTGTGTGTGTGAATCCATTATATTTCCGCTTTCTACCGTGTGCCGTAGCTCATACTGAGTCTATTATTAGTTTATGAAGTTGACAAGAGCTTAACTGTTTTCAATGCATTCAATATTGTTGCCATTTTGTTATTGTGATTTTGCATTGTTGTTATTGTGTTGTTGCATTGTTGTTGGTATTATTGTGTGAGTGACGCTTGCAGGCTATTGTTTGATGTTATTTACAACCTATTTGCTGCAGTTGCCAGCGGTTATGGAGAATGTGGGGGCTGTGCTTGCTGTTCGAGCGCCGGTCCACCATGTCTCTCCTGGCTGTTCTTCGATACTGTTTAAACTTGATCAATTAATTTATGTAATTTTCAGTTCCGTGGAACTAATTGCATTCAGCTCATAAATTATGGACGTGTTAAAGTAATTTTATTAATGTAAATATTGCGCAAGAATGTGACAGTTGGCTTTATACGCAGACATTTTGATTGAAAGCAGAGACGAGCTGGCAAGATGCGTAAATGATTGCAGTTCCTGACAAGTTTATTGTTTTCGATGAAAGTGTGTTGTGGACTCAATGGAAAATCGTTATTTAATTACTGTGAAAATAATAATGGGAAATATAATATTGCGGTGACCAAATATTTCGTTATTTTAAAAGGATCATGTTCTGTATTCGATTTCAATTCGAATTCACCATTTTGACAGAATGTTAGTTTCAGTTATTTGCTAACCCGTTTCTTTATTTGCGGTACTAGTGGTATAAAATTTTATAACGGGTGATTCAATTAGAGTTACTTTTTAATAGCCTTTTTTGACAGATTAAGCGTAAGTGGTGTCAAGCTGACATATTATTTTTGTGCAGTATTGTTTGGCAAAATGTCGCAGCCGTAGCTGAGGGTATATACTAAGACTGTGGAGAGTCGATTCGGCGCCGTTCGCAGCAATTCGGACTGACGTATGGATTATAAGCTTGCACAGCTTGTGCAAGAACTGAAGCCGCTCCCAAGCGACATCGCTTCGCTCTATGGACTCTTAAAAAGTTCCAAGAATATCCGACGTTTTCGAGTCAAAATTGGTTCACGGTGACGCCGATTAATGGCTCAATGGGTATGTAAACAACAATTGGGACGAATTTGCGACGAAAAGCACCCTGAAGAGATTGAAGAGCTGTCATTTCACCAAAAAAAAACAGTGATATCATCTTCATATTTCTTCAAAAATTACACACAGTTAGAACTTTTTCCTGTGGGGATATGTAATGTCTAAAGCCTTTGCGGACGATTTCGCTTCAATTTAGGCCTTGTAGCAAAACATCACACGTGACATTCGCCAGTTACTCAGTCGTAGCCGCGGCCAACATTTGAAAGAGATAATCGTCAGAAAATAAATTCCGAAGAGTGATCTTTCGAATGATAAAAAACATTCCCTATTAAATTTGAATTTATTTATTTTTTTGTTTAAAAATTGGAAATCGATCGCCCGTTATACGTATAATAAATTATACATATTCAAAAATGTGTACTATTTCAAGCTCTTTTTATTTTGAAACTTTTCATAAGGTGGCAACTTTAGCAAATATTTGTTTATAATACATCGAGCTACTGCATTTTACGACAAATGTTATAATAATGCATGCTTGGTGTGCATTCACAAATAATTATTTTTAAGAATAAGTGGCAACCCTATCATATTTTTCAAAAATGTGGCAGCCTTTTTCAATTATAAGCAATAATATTCAATATAATAGCAAGTGTGGCAATGTTACAACATATTTGAAATTATATACTAATAATTTCCAACTTTCTTATTTTTTTAAATCTGGCAACCATGTTATAAATATTTTCCATTTTCTTGCAATATTGACATGGATGTTTATAGCTTATTCTTCACACGTACATACGTAAATAAGTTATGTTCATTTTAATGCTTTGATATTTTCTGATAATGTGGCAACACTTGGAATGTGGCAAACTTTGTTATAAATACTTTCAATTTTTTTGCATTATTGGCATCTACATATATTTATTCAGTATAAATTCTTTATTTATCTTAATGTTTCGATTGTTTTTTAAATCTGGCAACCTTACTAAAATATAAACTATAACACTGCAAGCCAGATAACGGTTAAATTACAATTTCAACCGAAACTCTTGTGTACGTGAAATTGTTCATCACTTTCTTACGTAAAAACCCTAGGAGTTGCACAGTGTGTATGTGTTAGTGAATTTCGGTAACCTTGACTTCGTGGATAATATTTAATAGAATGGCGATTTCATCAAAAGTACGTCAAGAAGTATGCTCTTCACTTGCTGTAAAAAAATTAATTCTTTTTTAATTACTGAAAATGATGGCAACCTTGCTACAATTACATTGCTTATGTATATACCCTCAGCCAACATTTATATATTTATTATAATTATATGTATGAATTGTCCGTTATTTGATTTTCACTTTTCATGTAGCTGGCAACACTGCTAACCCATCTTTTCCTGTTAAAAACGATTTTTTTCAAAAATACTAGTCAAAAAGTCAGCATTTGCCACCTCATCAAATATTAAATAAGCAAAATGTGAAACTAACTTTGCATACTGTCACCCAGTCGTAAAAATTCTGTTCACTACAAGCACTTATTTACATGTGTTAGTGTTTTTATGCAGCGAAATTTTTTTGTGTGTGACAACACTTTCTCATTCTTTCCAACTTTTGCAGTCAGCACTTGTCACAACTGTCCCAGCTGAGTTAATTAAAATACATGGCTTTAACCCAATCGTAAACTTTACGAAGTACCAACAACAATAACGCAAAAAAAAGCACATTTGACACATGTAAACAACAACAATAACAGCAGTGCACAGCTATTGTATTTTGTTGCATGCAAAATCAGTTGCCTCCAGCTGGCCGGGCCTGGCCAATATGCTCGTAAACGTACAAAGCCGTTTGACAAATTCGAACAATTGCCAGAAGCCGTAAAAATCGAGCGGAGAACTCAGCACTCACACACACAGAGCAGAGTGACGTGGTGGTGGTTGTGGTGTTGCTGATGGTGTCACTGCTAACCACCCACTGTGGCACGTAAGCTTTGCCAACAGCAACAAAAACTTTTTTTGCAAACAATTGGATTTACTCACAATCCGTTGTTGTAGTTGTTATTGTGTGTGATGTCAATTTTCGGAATTGCTGGTAGCAGCTGTTGCTGTTGCTGTTGCAGGTTTGCACATTTATTGCCATCATAAAGAGCAACAAAGTGCAAAAATGGCAATACTCAACTGTCATTACCGTGCGCACTCAATTACCGTAATAACGGATTAGTCAATAAAAGTTAAAAGTTTAAAATCACTTTGCTCATGTAGCATGTTGTTGGTAATTATCGAATGCATGACATGACAAATGACAACGCATTTGCAATTTGATTGGCAAAATGGGCATTGCAGAGGTTAGCTAAGTACCTTTACACATTATTTAGGGGAGGTGGAAGAGATAAATTTACTCATTTTAGAATTTATTATGGTGCATAAATAGGTCTGAGTCACACTAGGCCCTGGGAAATAACGGTATATGCATTGCTTACGCATTTACATTTTACAACTGAGAAATCTAAATAATATAAAAATAGAAGTACTCCTGTCCTTAATCTAGATATGCCGCTAATGCTCAGTTTAATCTTCAGGATTAAGACGACGTCGACTTCGTCTCTTCTTGGATGAAGAAAGAACTTGGTGGATGCTGTTTTTGCGTGCGGGAGATTAATTTGAAGGAGCTTCATCCTACTCACTTCTCTCCAGCAGTGCGAGTTCTAAATCATCATAGTAAACTGTCGGATCTTTGCCAAACAAGCCATCGAGACCTAAGACGGATCCATTAATCAACAATTCGGCTTCTGTGCTTTCCGCGTTCGAAGAGATAGAGTCGATATCCAACGATATGAATTTTATCTACTTTCGTCTACGTCACCACTGGAGGAGGAGGTCATCCGCTTTGGAGGATGAAAACCACTCACCTTGCATAGCTAAGACGACCTAACGACTTCTGGTTTAGGAGTATGCTCCAGCCTGATAACCGTCCAGTCGTTGGTGGATAGAGTAACATTGTAGCAAAGTAATATCTCTTCGAATTCGTCAGACACATGCCCAAGGACTTAAGGGAAGATCTGCTTTGGCCATCGGTGCAAGTCTCGCTCAATTTCATACTGTCACGGGGTTTTCTTCGATCAACTACACAAAACCCTGAATATAGCCGTCACTACTCGCTTCCACTTCTCTTGGGAGATAGCTCTATCTTTCTTGTTTTGTCATACACACCAAGTTTTCTTGAGCTAAGCCTCTCCTCTCTGCAGGCAGGAGAACAGTACTTACATATTTTCAGTTATAGAAGCCCTAACTACTTTTTGACTCTTAAATAGTGCAAACCTAAATATTTGTTCCAATCGCTATCGCGTAGTAGTATCTTGTAGACGGATAAGGGCGACTCGTACTTTAAAATTCAAGAAAAATGGTAAAGGGAGTATTATCTAGACACAGATTTGAAACTTTAGGAAGATTAGGAAGATAAGTCACAACGAAATGACAAAACGCTTGGATGCCTCTTATTTTTCAATAACGACCGCGAATATTGGTTTAACGAATTTTAACAAGTCTCAAGTACCCTCAAAATGGCTACCGCGTAGTATGACGTGACCAAAGTCCGGTTACTCGAATTGGTCGTCCAATGGGTAAAGGTATAGGAAGTAGCGGAGACAGTAAGCATCTCAATATCTCGCATGAGTCAATCTTGCACGAAATCCTGGACATTTACTCACACCTTTCGGGGAGATTAGACCTCACCCGAACCGTTAGATCACTTCCCTAAAGTTTTAATATTCCTTAATCGTGATTTGAAGGAGTTTCTGCATCTGTATCCATTAGTATACACCAAAGACTAAGGAGCCAGCAGGTCGGAACGATGATGGCCACGGTTTTCTGAGGTTCACAAGAATGGATTTACATCGACTATTTGGAGAAGATAAAATGGGCAGGGGGCTTTACTATGCCAAATCGTAAATTATTGGACAAATTCAACGGCGAATTATAGAAAAAAGGTCCCATCTAGCGAAGAAGAAAGTGATCGTCCACTATGACAACGTACCGGCTCATACATACGCGATCCCTTGCCGGAATTGGTAAAATTTGGAAACCAACTCTCACCGCAAATACTATATTCTCTAGATTTGACTGCATACGTAACTTATAGTATATTTTCCAGCTTTTAAAAAGGCACTAACTGAGTAAAAATTTTAGTCGAATGTCACGGTTATCGCCATTACGGGGACCTACTTTGAAGACTTCCAGGAAGCTAATTTTTCAAGTGTATCGAACTAAAAGGAAAATGTTTTTAAAAACTTGTTTTAATTTTGTCACAGTTTTCGGGTTTCTTTTGTAGGATAACTGCTTAGTGAATACCTTTAAAGTAATATTATTGCAAATGTTCGAATTTTAATGTTGCCACCTGATTTACATAATGAAAAATAAAACGTAGGCATTTTTAATAATCATGGAAAATCGTAAATAATAAAGAGTTAGGTTTTTCGAGCCTCACATTTTAATGAGTAAAACGTGTTTTGGGGTAAATGCAACCCTGGTCGTCGGTATATTTCAAAATTGATTTAACTTCAAGCTTTTTTCTGCGCTTTCCGTCAAAGCTTTCAACAAGTACTTGAGCAATTTTATTAGGTTGTTCTAGAAATATTGCTCTCTTTACCGTTACAAATTGCTTATTTATGCATACTCCCATCTAATCTAGTTTGATGCAAATAGACCATTTAATGTGAAAATTCTCAGAAGCGGCATTCACAGCTAATGAAAAACTTTGCAGTTGCTGCGAAAAAGTTCAGAAAATTAATGCTGATTAAAAGAACGGCATAAAATAGCCTCAGTGCCGAGGGCAAAAGTGAAAGAGTGGACTATATAATGAAATAGCAGTTATTAAGAAAAAAAGGAAAGTTGCGGCAAGGAAACCATAAAACCCAATGAAAGTGCAGCGAATGGGGTAAAAATAAACCGAAACACCGACCCAAATAACTCTGTGGGGAGTTGGCCACAGCGAAGAAGACAAAATAATGCCGAATCGTAGAACGGAAGAGGTACGGTGGACACACAGAAATAAATGCATTTTTAAGCACTCGCTTAACATGACATGAGTTTGTGTGTGTGTGGAAAGGTATGCGTGCGTGTGTGTATGTGTGGAAGAAAAGCTGCAACATCATAAAAGTCGTAATGCGAAATCGTAAGGTAGTGAGTGCTTGCGGTCCGGCCACGGGCCCAAACAAGCGTAAACAATAAACTAAAAATACACGAACTGTGAAAAGGTAAACGCAACAACAACAAAAACAAAGAACATGGTAGATTGTGGTGTATGTGGCTATGTGAGAACAACGGACGAACTTTTCCCCGCAAAAGCATACATTTTCTACTTATTTTTGGGAAAAGCTCGGGGAAGCAAAAATAGTGCAAGAAAAACATTTTGTAAAAGACTTGTGGCAGTCAGCCGGAATCAGTGAAGCGCAATTGAGCTCAACTGCTCCAGTGAGCAGCTGGAAGAATAAGTGGCGCAACACACAAACACACACACACACACACAAACAGAGCTGGAGCATGGTACCGGCGCTGTTAACCCACTATGCAGTGCAACTAAGAAACTTTTGGCAAATATGAAGAAAAAATTGATTTTTCAAAAAACCAAAAAAAGGAAAAAGCAAATAAAAATAAAAAAAAAAAAATTGTAAAAAAAAAGTATTTTTTTTTGTTAAAAAAAATTAAACAAAGAATTTTAAATTTCGTTCGCAAAACTTTCTCAGCCACATGTGTGTTAGTCCCCAGCGAAAAACGATAAGAAAAGCGAATTTGTACGAATGTATGAGGTTGTAAAGGAGTTATCTTCAGCTTGTTAAGGCTTATTGCAACAACAATGCGAATCATAACAAGCGTGTGAATGCACAAGTTTGGCCATTATTCGCAACAAGAGCGCACAATTGCAATTCCAAAGGGAAATAAAAGTGGCAGCGAAGCAACTGAGAGATTACTTCCTTTGAGACGATCCAAGTAACTTAAATAAGCGAGTTCTTTCTGTTCATATGTACATTTGTGTGTTGAGCACTTGTAAAAAGTTGGATTATGTTGTGGTTTTATAGACACAGAGTTGCAATGGATGACCAACATATCGATCAGATCTTATTCATACTTTTGAAGAGTATAAGGCAATGTAAGTCGAAACTTTAACAAAAACAATCATTACGACTTAATGTATTGGTATTTTAGTCTTAGTAGTTTCTTCTTACTTAATTATGTAGGTCATAACAAATTTCTACAGCTTTTATGCCAGTGGTTTGTTTGATTCGCCATTCTCCAAGGAAAATCGAAGATAGCTGATATATCTGTATATTAATGATGATCGGACAGCAATTTCGTTTAGATATCTTTCTTCGTAACTTTTATACATCGTATGCCAGCGGTGGAAACTATTACCTTGAACATACCATGTGATCAAATATGACCCGTACTGGTTCCTTTAAACTTTAAAATATTTTCCTCTATCGTTACAACCTTATTTATGTCTTCATGAGAATCGCATAATGGCTTTGCTTAAAATTTTGTGTTTTCAATGGAATCATGGCTACAGACTAGGTCAAATTGTGAATCAAGAAAAATCTATGAATCCAAAAAAACTAAAATTCGCTGAAGACACTGTCATCCCAGTCAAGGCTAATTTGAAGACGATTAAAGATAAAGATTTTCAGTCCGGGTAAAATTTGATCAGATGAGGTACACTGATAATTTGGGAGCGAGAAACTACGCCTTCTTCTCCAAAAATATTAAAACTACTCAGAGCCATATTTCATATCCATTTGTCTTGAAATCAGTGGAAATAACAGTTCACGGCCCGACACATACCATAGATGGCGCTACTAGAATTAAATCCATATGATTTTTAGTTATACTTTAACCCCTTCAAAAGGCGCGTGCATAAATTTGACTTTTTTATTGTGAGAAAAATGGATAAAAAGGAATTTGGTGTGTTATTAAAATATTGCTTTTTGAAGGAGAAAAATGCAGTTGAAGAAAGAACTTGGTTTGATGATGTGCTTTCGGACACTGCCACAGGAAAATCAACCATCAAGAATTGGTATGCAAAGTTTAGACGTTGTTGTTACCGATGAAAACATCTAAAAAGTCCGCAAAATAATTTTGGATGACCGTAAGGCGAACTTGCTTGAGATAGCAGGTACTCTAAAAATATCAAATTAATTGTACAAATCATATTATTCATGCATATTTGGATTTGAGAAAACTCTCTGCAAAGTGGATGCCCCGTCAGCTCACGTTGGACAAAAACAATGACGAGTTGATTATTCCGAGCAATGTTTGGAGTTGTTCAACCATAATAAAATCGAGTTTTTGTGTCGATATGTGATAATAGATGAAGCACGGCTCCATCATTTTACTCCTGCACACGATTAACCCGCTCAAAAGCTGAGAAAAAGCAACATTCGGTTGACAAGGTTATGGCTCATGTATTTTGCGATGCGGATGAAATAATTTTTATTGACTACTTTGAAAAAGGAAGGACTATCAACAGCGACTATTGCCTAGCGTTATTGGACTGTTTGAAGGACGGAATCGTCGGAAAAGATGCACCCTGTTACAAGTCAGTGAAAACGAAAGCAAAAATCCATGAATTGCGCTTCGAATTGCTTCCGTATCCACTTTATTCTCCAGTAACTATTTTCTTTTCTGAAAAGAATGCTCGGTGGGAATAAATTTTCGTCGAATGAAAAGCTGATCGCCGAAACTGAGGTCAATTTTACAGCAAAGGACAAATCTTACTAAAAAAATGTACCTTCAAGGATCTATGGTATGTTGAATAGAAAAAATGAATTTTGCCCAAAAAATGTGTTTTACTATGTTAGGCTTGACGCTGACCTGTTATTAACGAAAACGACACCGTCAGTTAACGAAATCATTGAGTGCCAGGTTTCATTAAAAATCTTCTACTTTTAAGTGAGGATAAAAATCCATCGCAATAATTGAAATTTAAATGAAAATTTAAATTTTTTTGTAGATAAAGGAGATCTCATCATCTCACAAGAGTGAATATACAGTTTTTTGTGTTTTAAAGATGTTTTTTATTTTTTATAGAACTTTGAACCTATTTTCTACATTATGACTTTTCATCTTACCATTATTACTCTCTGAGTATTTATTCAACATTAAAAAATTATTTATTTAATATTAAGGACCTGTTAGCGTGTAAATAACAGAAACCGCCCACGAGCGAAAATATATCAAACATTCACCTAGATTTATACTTATATATACATACAATCCATATAATATAATAAAGGTATATATATGCCAAAACACAATCACACTAATGAGCTTTTGGCAACGAACACTCTGCCATAAATTAGCCACTATTTATTATTTAAGTGAGCAACGAACGTGTGGTAAAAGGAAAAAAATGTGAAATGACAATGAAAATTGCTCACTATTCAGTGCATTGTCGACATTTGACGCCAAAATTGTTTAGAATTCAATGAAAGATCAAAACAATTAATAAATTATCGCACACTTAATAAATACTAAACGCACAAACATACATACAAGCATGAACAATAGAGAAAAATTGTTGGGAAAATAGTTTGTTGACAGTAAAAGGTGAAAGTGTCAAAACAATGGAAATGAAAATAAACTAAAAAGCATTTTAGTCGGAGCCGCAGTATTGAGATATGGCAGCAGTTGCGCAAAATTCATTAAGAGATTTTAAAATTATACTATTAATTTTCTGGCACATACTCATGCATATTTCATCTTATGTCTATTTGTTTTTTAATTTTAACAAATAGTCCATAAAATATATCCAAACTGCGATCATAAATGTAATTATTTTACACGTTTAAACTAGGTGGCAATTTAAATTTTTATATTAATTTTAAAATAAAGGTCTTTGAATACTCGCTTTAGCTTACATTTAATTTTTCGAAAATTTTATATATGTATATAAGTATCAAAATGGTGGCAACACCGACCGAACAATATGTTTTCTTTAAAGTTTTAGGAACTATTTTAGCAGATTGTGTTTAAATTTTGTATTTTTTCTAATGTATGTATTTACAAAAATTAATATTTAAAATTATTTGGCAACCCTGAGCACAAATTCTGTTTAAATTAAATTTTTAAAAACTGTTTAATTTATTGAAAATGGTGGTATACTCGTATTTTCTATGATATGTAACTTAAAATTTTTTTATGTTGGCAACTCTATCAAAAAATATTTTATTTTTAAACAAAAAAAAACTATATTAGTTATAATTAATTAAATTTTCATTCTTTCTTCTCTCTTTTTACATATTTTTTCATGTTTTTTAGTTATTTTACTTTCAGTACATATGGCAACCATTGTTTTTATCTTTCTGCAGAGCCTTTTCTTTTATAGCTTTGAAAAATCTTAAAGAAAGCAAATCATTTCACAGCTGCATAATGTTATTTTGTATATTTATAAAATAGTTTCTTAGTTTTGGTCCTGCAAAATTTCAAATTCTGTATGCTAAAACGTCCCACTGTGCTTCGTCATTTGAAATAGTTGTCTCTTCCCAGTATTGACACACCCAAATATGCTGAATATTTTTAATGTTGCCAAACCAATTAACATTTGCCATTAAAGCGCGCCATGCATTTTGGCAAAGCTACGGCGGCGTCTTCTAAATGTGTCATGAAAAGAAAATTAAATTTTTATAACAATTTTATTGTTTCTGCTATTTAAGAATATTGAATCGGGTTCTGAATGTACATAATGTATGTATGTACATAGATGCTTACCAAATAAGCTACATAATGTAGGGAGATTATATTAAGATATTTAGCTAGTTATATAAAATAGAAAAAAATATATATAGAACGCACTAAGAAAACATTTTTTTTTTTCAGAAAATGTATATAAATATAATAATGAAGGGTTGCCACCAGTTTCAAAAATTGTAAAAAAAAATTATTTTGGTAAAGTGGTACCACAAAGTAAAAAGTTTCAAAAAAGCTTGCAATGTATAACATTTTTTAATATAAATTTTATGTAGGTAAAAAATAAGTAGTTGCCACCTGTTTAAAAATTTATAAACCATCAGTATTATACGGTAAACTAGCACTACAAACTGTCGAGGTTTAATAAAGCTTATATTTGAAAATATTTTTCCAACAAAGTTGCCACCTGTGAAAAAATTGTATCCAATAAAATTCATGGTTTAGTCAAAATTTTTCTATGCGGGTGTGAAACTTAGAAAACATAAAGGAGCTGCAATTAAAAATAATCTGGGCAAAAGTTGCCACTTGATTTTTTTTTAATTTAATTCGTAAAATTCAATAAAATTAAATATTATTTATTTTTGATCCGTCATCAAACTAAACAGAGTCCTACAACTACAAATTATTTAAGATGGAGTTACCACCTAATTAATTTTTTTACTAAATTTAATTCACAAAATCCAATAAAATTAAATATTAAATGCTATATTTTTTTCAAATTAAACAGAGCTCTACATCTATTAATTATTTTGAGGAGAGTTACCACCTGTTAAATTTTATTTGATTAAATTTAATTCTGAAAATCCAATAATATTAATAATATCATAATGTTTTTGATATGTCATCAAAGTGCACACATACGCTTTAACGCATATAAGTATTTTCGACAAATGTTACCATCTGTTTAAATGTTTATTTAAAAATTCAATCTAAGTACTCAACTAATAACAATATTTCCATATTGGTGTCAAATGAACGAACATTTCTGCAATCCCTGATTTACGTCAAAATATTTCCAATGGCATTAGCGGTTTAAGCAGCACGCTTCACTTATCACAAACTTTCGCTACAACAACAAAAAAATTTATCATAAACAATCACATAATCCCTAGAATATGACAGCCGAAATATTGAATGAAACCTATTTTTAAAATATCAAAAATTTTTTTTATTTGTTTTCCGCTGAAAAACCGCCAACATAAGCAGAAAAACCGTGGATTTTTTTATTTTTTTATTTTTCAGATTGTTCAATATCAAAAAGCCGCTGCCGAAATATAACACACGAAAAAAAACACATAAACATGTGTATTCATTTTTTCGCTGTTAATCTACTACATACATACATACATATATGCTTGTGCTCGTGGCATGTATGAGTATCTTTTGAATTCATAGAAAAGCAGTGATAAAACTCGTAAAAAATAGTATTAAAGCTCACCAACAATGAGAAAAAAGATAAATGAAAACATAATTTATGTCAACAATTCATTTTTATGGGCTTTTTCACTTTCATTTATATGTTTCATTTTCTTTTAGTTGCATTTATTTTTGGCACGGATATTTTAATATTTCGTTGTCAGATGTGCAAAGTGAAATTTAATATCCACTGTTTTATTATTATGTTTTTGTTTTTGTTTTGAAAATAGTTATACATATATGTAGAATTTCATTTATTAAATAAAAACAGCTTAGTCTAGTATTCTCATTCAATTTTAAAGACTATAGTTAGGGAAGGCTACTTGTTATGTGATTACTCTATAAGAATACTCAAGAATAGATTTTTTTCAATATATTAATATCTCTTTTGTGTAAATGCATTCCGGAACTCATTTATGTACACATCACACACATAAGACTTATGTCGTTGAAGTCTATTCCTCTTAAAAATCCTGTAACTCATTCATATAAACCCTTACGGAAAACGTTCAGCCAACAGTAGTTGTAAACCATCGATATCGCAAATCATCCTAGCGTCTGATTCAGAGCCATTCGATTTATTTTGACAGTTCTTAACTAACTCTGTCTTAGGTTCGTGCCACAATCTTGCTATCAACCCAAAACCTAGTTTGATCCAAATTATGGTAGAATTGCCCGCGTTTAGATATGCCTGTCGTAAGAGCCGATTAAAATCCAGTATGCACGTCTGCTATATTATTTAGCTTACCTTGAAATTTCAGCATAATCTTGCCAGAAATAGTGCTATAACACTCAGCTTGAACTGATATTATTGACATTGAATGAGTTTGAGTTTTCTTCTAATGAAAAGACATTTCAAGTTCAAGCCACAAATGGCACCAGTCATTGAGTTGTTTGGTGCTCAACTGGTAGTAGCAAAAGCTACAATGTCTGACCGGAGACTTAAATCTCGTACCACGGGAAGTAGTTAGCCCTTGAATCCAATCTGCTCGTGGGGGCTATGGTTTAAACCTAAAGGCAGGTAAAACTGAAAATTCAGTTTAATATGATGTCGCACTGCAGCCGGTTGTCGGACCCACACCACGGCAGTGGTTGTAGGTCGACGATGAACCCGACCAAGGTGGAAAAGGTGCCCCTTCCACCTGACCAATTGAAACCAAATAAAACTTGCAAAAAGCCTGTACTATTTAGGTCGCTGATCAACGCTTTTCAGCACCGAGAGGTAAGGCCGTCATCAGCAGGTATTCACGTAAAAACACAACGACTGTTTACCTTTGATAAGATATCGTAAAAATAAAGCCCTTATTTTCACATAAAATTGATGCTTTTATTTAGCAAAATTGAAATGATACGTTTTAGGACAAATATGGTATTTCTCATGTTCGATAAATTGTTGCCATTTTGAAAGTAACTTATTAATAATACTCTCATGGAAAGCCTCGTCTCTATTAACAAACAACTGGAGCAGCCGATTTACAAAAGCTTCTATTGAAGCGCATTCATTAACAGCAAAATCACCAACTTAGATAGGAACAGGTATACGTAGTATTTACTTTATGCCATAAGGTTGATGAATAGCATTATCCCAACCATGCTTCCGGAGCTTCGGGCGAGTCCTTATTGATGTGTGTTGATGGAAGACAAAACTGTTCAGACGTTCCAAATGTTGACAGTACATATCCGAATTAAGAGAGTGGCCGTAGAGAAACAGCTAATAGTACATGATTCTCTGGCAACCCTATCAAACACATAGCAAAATCTTCCTGACAGTGAATTTTGACTTAGCCACCGTTTAGGTGGGTTCTCAGCTATTTGACCACGACCATTTTCATTTGTCGTTGTCTTAAGTAACCGTTCGCGGTTGAAAATTCGGGCCATAAGTTTTATTAACTGCTGTGGCACTCATATAACGAACATATTCTTGTATCCAGCCTTATTTAAATGATTATACACATTTTTTGGTGCCATGATTATGTCCTAAGGATTCTGAACAGCTCATGACTGGATGCTACAGCGTGAGGACCATAAATACTATTGACAATTTCAGCTTGTATTTTCGTCTTTGTCGAAAAGAAACTGTAAAATGTGGAGCATTTTCAATTTGCTGGTCTCCATCTTAAACGAGTGCTCATACACTCCTGAAAAACTGTTTGATAAATATTTATTAGAGCGAAATCTTGTCATTATAGCATTTATAGCTAAAATAATGAATTTTCGTTTTACTAGATTTTATATCGTCACCTAAAATGCAAAACAACGTATCATCAAAAAAAAAAAAAATTGAAAATCGTTGCCAGATATAATAACCAATATATAACCATTTTATAAAGAAAACTCTTATTTAGTTTCAATATGAGTTTATGGTAACCAATATATAACCATTTTATAACCAAAATTAAAATTTTGTTTCAATATCAGTGGTGTCTCTTATATCATTTTTTCTTCGCATGTAAATTTATAAAAGTACGTTATTTAGCATTTTAGGTGACAATATATGAAATTAATATATTCGTACTCTTGAGTTATTTCTTAAAATCGGCCACTTATTGTCAGTATGTCTGTGTGTAGATACGCATTTTTTGACTTTACGCATATTAAATTTCAGCTCAATGATTCCTTTCGACTTGCGCGTTCTTCTATTAGCCCAAACGGCTATTGGCATTGTCCAAAACTGACACTTATCGTTGCACAATTGGCACGCTTGTTGGTCAAGAGCAGCTACGCCAGCAGTGGCCAGCAGCTGGTAGCCAACAACGAGGTGATTTCTTGGCGCGCGTTGAAAGATTGTCAAGAAATATGAAATGTAGGTCGTTTGCTGGCTTTCAAACCGCGAAATCGAGAATTTATGAGCGTCTATGTGTTTGTGAGTGTGTGTGTTTGTTTGTGCGTATTTGTTCTATCGGGCTTTCTGCTCGCATATTGATGACTCATTGTTGTTGGCATCGTTTAGTAGGTGTTTTGAACACTTCAAGCAGCCAAATGACAAAGTAAACATTAAGCAACCAATTTAATTGATGTATTAATAGCGCTTACGCACAGTCCGTGTTATTTTCGTAAAATTCTCAACTCATTTAAAATGCGTTCGGCATTTTTCGCATTATTAGTGTTTTAATGCGCGCACCAGACACTTTTTAATAATTTATTCGATTATGAAAAATGCGCACGCACCATAAACATTAATTTTAACATCGTTGGCCGTTAATGTTGTAATATTGCAAGCATTGTTGTTGTTTTTTATTAGCGTAATTGCTGATATGAATGTTTTATGCTGATTTTTAGTGGCACTATTTGCTATTGCCTTGATTTACATGCTGTTGATGGTGTAAATCAGGGACGATAAGCCAGTTTAACACATATTTGGATATGTACATTAGTGTTGTACTGGAGAATGGGTTAAATTTTTTTTAATATTTAATTTTTTTTTCAATTTAGTGGACGGTAAAGTATATTTATGAAGATAGAGTGTACGGCAGCTACTTATTTTGACGTATTAAGTCATAAAAGAAGCTTCTTAACATTGATTACCGAGGTTGAAAATGGAGGTATCGAAAATAACAACTGATCAAAATTGACCCGGACCGCCGCTTTTTTTGTTCTTTTTTCACTACAAATATTTAAATCGCGTTTAAAATAGGCTCCTGTCCCTCCAATACCTTCAGCGAACTTTGATTTTTTTCGATTTCGATTTATTTTTGGAACACCATTTGCAAGATTATTGAACAGTTTCTACGTCGTATTCATAAATCCACGTCTCGTCATCAGTAATGATGTGTTCTATGAATGCGGGGTCCTCAGCTACATAACAAAGGTTGTACCAATCATAGCATAATTCTAATCATATCCTTACTCTAAGATTTTGATAAAATAGGGCGGCCCATTTTCGAAATCCCCTTGTTTTGCGGGCAACTGTGATTCTAAGAATTCATAATATCTCAAAGCAAATAAAAACCAGATATTAAAATCAAAGTTGCTATCAGACTCACAGAATCGGCGTTTCTAAACTAACACTTGCATGAACATTCGGAAATCAATCCACGCTTTGACTTCATATCGGCTTCCTTCGGAGAAGTAATTATACACTCTGAAAGCAGGGCGATAATCTAACTTTGAGCTCACTAACCGTGCCTTACTACTAAATAGCACGACTTCGCGGAAGCTTGATTCGGACTATCATCGGTTCATTCGCTGTCAAAAGATCCTTTTGGCTAAAGATTGATTGTTATAGTTGAAGTGAGCGATTTGCCTTCAGTAAGGCTAGACTCTCCTTAGTTGTGAGGGTTCTAACAGGCCATTGCCTTATCGGCATTCTTCTGTATAGTTGAGAATTTCAGCGGATACCATTTGCAGAAGCTCTATGGAAGAAGTCGAGGTGGAAACATCTCGACACTTCCCCTTTTACGAGATCAAGACTTAAAAAAAAACTCAGGAACTCACACTTTCTGCTATCCTACCGAGCCGGTGGGAATAAAAATTAAACGCCTAAGCAAATTTGTATTGGTCACAAGATGCTTTGTGGGCTTATAAGATCGAATACAGGAGTTCTATTTTAAGGCTATACGAAGGACTGCATAAAGTAGTACAGGTGCGAACTCTGCATCTGCCATCGAACCTAACCGAACTTAAGCTGCTTGTAAAGTACTTAAGCTTCAAGCTTTATATCAGTTTACATCAGAAAAATGGCGAACTTAAAAAAAAATTATAAGTTTTTAGAAAATATCAGTAAATTCTCTTCGAAAACAGTTTCTTAAATATTAAATAAATCGTAAATACTAGTTTATATAATAAAGGTAGTATGAAGTTGTTGTTAAAGAATAAGTGCCGTGGTTTCCGATTACTGTCCTATTATCACCATTATATAGAGCAAGTTTCGAGAAAAATATGTTGAGGGTTTCAAGAGATGCCTCCGCATAACACCGGCTTGAATAGGAAAAGATTTTTTTCACTTTTCTGCAAATCGAGTTGTGGTTTCATAACCTAGAACAGTATTTTAAATCAAATTTTTTTTGATTTTTCGAAAATTTTGTGTCGAGTAGTCCCTTAACAACCACCCTAATGCACATAAATACCTAGCTTAAACTGTCAATTGCATGTAATAAATCAATAACGAAATTTTCGAAAAATACCATTACATTGTGCCAAAAAAGTGCTGAAATACATAATTTTTGTTGTTGGGCAATTTGTAATATTTATGCTTAATTTATTTTATTGAAATGGTATTTTTATTGTTATTAGTGTATGTATTTTTGGAGCGCATACAAATTTCAAGTGCTCATTGTTAGTAGTTAATAATAAATTCAGCGGGCATACGCGCCAAATTCCGCAGACACCAATTTACATATGCTAAAACATATAAAGCGCCAGCTGCCCTGGTGCTTGGTGGCAAGCGCAGTCATATAAAAATATATATTCCCAACACCCATCACGTACTTGCATATGTATAACTCAAAATGTCTGCCATTTGATCGAATGCCGACCGAAAAAATGGTTTGTTTTTGCCTTTTGTCATCGAAAAAAATGTGTAACCGCGCACGTCAGCCGAAAGCACACACATAAACTAATAGGCACCTAAAGCGGCGAGAAGACCAAAAAATACTCACATCAACGCTAATTAATCAAGTGCGAAGTGACATTATCCATTGCCACGATCGAAACTGATACCTGACTATTTGGAGAATGTCGGCGTTTTTGTCGACAATTTATTCGAAAATGGTTTCGAACAATAATCGAGGAAACTCCCGTTTCGTTTATGGCGCCATGGCGCAACAAAAATTCCTCACTTAAAATAGATTCGCATAGATTTGATGTTATAATTAGGTGTGATGTGTTTTGCGCCTATAGAGGTGACTAATTATTTTTATGATGAGCGATTTAGATTCTAGTTGTTGTTGTGTGTTGTGTATGTCATCACTTAAAGTAAAAAAAAAAATTGCAAATTATTAACATTACAATATTACGACAAAACAGTACCAATAGTATGAATAAAGTCGATCCTTCATCTTGATTTTGATCGATCGGTTTGTATGGTAGCTATATGCTAGAGTGGTCCGATATCGGCGATTACGACAAGTGAGCAGCTTCTTTTGGAGAAAAGAACGTGTGTAAAGTTTCAGATCGAGATCTCAAAAAATTAAGAGAGAGACATAGCTAAATCCCTCGAGGTCGGCACTCTGATCAGTTATTCTATTTTTATTATATTTTATGGTCTCCCTGTTTAGGATATAAAGATTTTAAGTAGCTTAAGGCTGCTTTTCAATTCTAGGGCGCTTAAGATTTTTTGGCAAGCTTACTGCTTAATATATAGTATGCTCAGTTGGGACTATAATCTAAGATCTGCTGTACTGTTTTGTTATCTGCGGAATGAGAAGGTTACTGCATATAGAAAATTTCTAATAAACCTGCCTCGAGATAGGATATTGAATATATAAAAGCGATACTGAATATGTACCTAAAAAGCTTTGAGTACGAAGCATCGACTTTGTACCGCCTTTTTTTAGAAGCTTCCAGAGAACTTGAAGCAAATATCGAGAAAATATGAAAATGTTTCCTTTATTTAATCTATCTTAATCAGAGTATATTTTCCAGAATTTGGAAAATTTATTTTAGCCAAAATATTCTCAAATGTAGTACTTTTACTTCGAATCTTATGACATCCAAAATATGCATAGTAATTCTCCTATGTTAATTTTTTTACCATTATGTTTCGATATCCCAATTACTGTTTTCATCTTTTCTCCCATGCTGCTGTTTTGTTCAAGATTGAAACCGATCATATGGTAGAGGTAGGTAGGTAACACATATTTTATGAATAGGAATTTGAAACCTTTACAAGGTATTGCATGATTAATGAGATTTCTTCAGACTCACTTATATATTCCAAGCCGGTTGTTCTGAAACATGTTTCATAAAACCATAATTAACACCGTACGGGTAATGTCAGGTGCTTACTTTAATTGAATGGAGAGCTACTCAATTGGAAAGTGGTGACAATAAAGTTAACTGTTCCCAAACTGTAAACATTCCTCAGTTCTCAAAATAATAAACTTATAGAGAATGGTGATAATTTTTATGGAAACCTAATGTTATAATAATGATTTCTTATTTCATAAAAGCCCTAGAGAATACTTGAAAAATAGATGTCAAAATCTGAAAATCTAGAGAAATTTTGTGAAGAGATGGAGGTTTTATCCCAGCCTAGAGAGACAGATGTATCTTAAGCTATAATAAGCGTAAGGTAAATCAAGTTCTTCGAAAACTCCTGGTGAAAACATAACGTAGTTGGGAGAGTTCGTTTACACATGTCTTTCTTTTTCATGGTCTATAATGATATTTGGGAATGCAACTGCTTTTCATTAGGTTTATCAATACAAATCTATGACTTAGTGCAGCCCCATAAAGTGGGTAAACTGAGTCAAGTCACATAACCTAAGAGTACACTTCACAATCCAATATCTGGATATATGCGTTCTTCAATTTTCATCTCAAGGCATTATCTCTGAAGTAATTCGTAGGAGTTCTGTCGAGTAGATAGATAAAAACCTGTGTCCTTTCTAGTTACGTGAATTCAATTGTCGTGTGGGAATGACGTTTGAACAGTTTATTCATGGCTGTTTCGCATTCGAAATGTGACAAATCTTCTGAGAAGATGTCTTTTGGGAATGAATTTCGCCGATTTAAGAAATAATAGACCTCCAAAAACATCCCATATATGGACACTCCCGCTTAGATTCAGAACTCGGAGCAAAACATCACTCGTGTTATTCGCCAGTCAACCGTCGAAATGCTCGAACGAGTCACTGAAAAGTGAACTCAACGGATGGACCATCTGAGACGTAGCCACGGCCAACATTTGAAAAAGATAATCTTCAAAAAAATAAAAGCCAAAGCATATTCTTTCGAAGGGCAATAAACACTCCCTATAAAATTTGAAATTTGTGTGATTTCTTTAAAGAAGTAGGGAACCTCGAAATGCATCACGCTTTTTATAGAGAAGAATTATAATCATCTGACTACTGACTATCATATATTTAAAATTTCACATGATTTTGTAGGCTTCTATACAATTATACTTCTCTATTTAAAATATATTTTACTTTTCTCTTTTCAGGTAACTATATACCAACCTGTGAACTATTGCCAACCGTCTAACTATATATTACACCCATACAGGTATACACATTCCTGTTATGCACTGTAAGTTGTGTTCCCTCCATTGTATTTCTCTTTTATTACAAAATTAATTTGAAATCAAAGTGACCATAAAAACCGTTAAATGCAAATGAATACACACTTTTCACACGCTAATTAAAATGAACAAATGTGAAAATCAGGCGAAACATTTACCAACCACTTAATTGCGCCCGAATGCAAATAACGCCGCTTAGAAGAAAAAATTATAAATGCATTTGGTTGTCGGCATTCAAATGTAATTTTCACTCAAACAAACCGTTGCCAAATAAATTTAAATACTTAATTATATGAAACACAGTTTGGGTGCGAAAAAGAATGGAAAGGGTGTTGCAATGGGATGAGTAATATATTTTATACGATTTTATTTTTTGAAAAATAAAATAAAGTAAAAAAAAGATACCCTTGTTATACGAGTACTTTGACGAAGTCTTACAATAACTTAAGGGGTTATATCCAGTAGCAAGTTAGACTTTTTTTTAAGGAACTTGGTTGGAAGAGGCATTTTATTTCATAAATAAAAGCAAATAAAGCTTATTTACAGATTTTATTGCGATTTAATATATAAATGAAAATAATGTACATTTACTGAATTTAATAAACTTTAATAATCGCTAATTAATTTTGAAAACCTATAGTTTTAAATTTTAATTTTTATAGAGTTCTACATACAATTTTTTGGAAGAGAAATAAAAACATATTTCCTACTAGCTTAAAACTTTCCTATTGTGACACCCTTTATTACTAAATTAAAAATACTTTTGAGTTAGACATATAATTTTGCGGAAGAAAAATAAAAAATATTTCAATACACGTATTTTCTGTAAATTTAAAGATATCCTATTGGAGCACCCTTTACTTTTAAATTTAATTTTTATTGAGTTCTACATACAATTTTTTGGAAGAGAAATAAAAACATATTTCCTACTAGCTTAAAACTCTCCTATTGTGACACCCTTTAATACTAAATTAAAAATACTTTTGAATTAGACATATAATTTTGCTGAAGAAAAATAAAAAATATTTCAATATACGTATTTTCTGTAAACTTAAAGCTCTTCTATTGGAACACCCTTTACTTTTAAATTTTAATTTTGATAGAGTTCATACATAAAATACATAAAATTTGATTGAAGAGAAATAAAAGCATATTCCCTATAAACTTAAAACTCTCCCATTGTGACACCCTGTATTACTGAATTTAAAATGCTATTGAATTAGACATACACTATAATTCTGCTGAAGAAAAATAATAGATTTTCAATACACTTTTTTTTTTTAAACTTAAAACTCTCCTATTTTGACACCCTTAACTTTAAAATTTAAATTACTGTACAGTTTTACATATCAGTTTGGTAAAGAGATATAAAAGAATTCAAACATTACAGAATTTTAATTGAAAAAAGAAACAAAATTGTTTTTGTCTTTAAAAATTAAGTTAACTTTCCTATTGTTGCACCCTATACTTTTAAATTTGAATTTTTGTGAATTTTTACATATAATTTTAGTGCAGAGATATAATTTTATAAATTAATTAAACTCTCCTATTGTCACACCTTTTAAATGTGCATTCTCTACTTTAAACAAATCCACATACGGATAACGGCATTTGCTTTTGCTTTTGTTTTTGCCGTGTGCTTTTATTTTCAATTATTTATTCATTAAAGCATCAATTATTTAATTAACTATTTACGTGCGGTAATGGATTAATGGCAACCTCCCGCCCGCGTAATGCCAGCTGTTAGCACACACCCAAACACAGACACTCGAAATTAGCTTTGTCGCCGCGCTTTAAATATTGCAATCGTTAATTAATAATTTCACTTTTGATATATGCATATTTAATAGTTATTTGGTAAAGTGACCATAAAAATTGTTCGTACGGATTTAATTAGCTGTGAAAACAATACAAATTTACACATTTTTATTGTAAATAATTGGCTATTGGTTTCAATTAGAAAAAATATACTAATATAATATATTAATGAGAAATTAATTAAAAATAAATTACTTAATTTTACGCAAATTAAGTCGGTTGATCAAAGCAAAAAACCGGCATTGTTTTGGGTAGATAAAAAGTGTTATAGTGTTATCAATATTGTAGTTTGGATTAAATGAGGTTAAGTCACAGCATCAATTTCAAATATTAAAAAGTAATTAAATTTTTTGGAAAGTCGCTTGTATGAATAGTCAGTTATTTTTTCACTTACGTGAAAAGTCAGTTATTTTTGGCATTAATTACCCACTTAATAACCAATACTAAGTAAATGCTTATTTTGAAATCCTTCATAGAGTACAATTACCACTATTAACTGCCTCACACCGTTTAAATGCGACGAATTAGTAACGCTTCAAACAAACGAAAATAACAAGTTGGGTCAATGACGAGGCCCATTTTTACGTATAGCAGCGCCAATAAATAAAATTACCATTCACAGAAAATATATTCAAGATTCATTACAAGTCTTTGCATAACCAAAAATTATCTATTGGGCTGTCATTTAACCGAAAATCTTGACTCTTTTTTCAGGAAATATAAAATGGTGTTGGTGATTAATGATTTCAACAAGACGGTGTGGCAAGTTACACCACAAAAAACCAACTGCGAAAATTCTCTACATTCTCTGAACGCTCGATACCCAAATTTAACTCGCCAATCATATCTTCAGGTTTAGCTGCCTCTAACTTTATTTTATGCGATTATTTTGAAAACAAAATCTACACCAGATACCTTTGGAGCATTGATGATCTTAAGCATATTTGTGTTGAAATTATTGCTAAACACCGTATTTTGATTGTTGTTCTACAAAATCAAAAAAATAGTCAAAATAAATTGGAAAGTGGCAAAATAAGTAATATAATAGTTACTTGCTCCTCACAAATTATTAAATTCTTTTTTACTAATATAAAGTATGAAGCATCTTGTATATTTTCTATTCCTGAATATAATTCGCAAAATCTTAAATATTGGCTTTGAGGTATATTCTTTCATTCAAGTCGAATTTTTCAACACAGCAGCACGGTTCAAAATATCTTATGATGAAGTTCTTACATATATTTTGATCAAATGTAACCTTAAATTCGGTTTGGAAAGCTACGAGTATTTTATTTATTTTAAAGTACAAAATGTGTGAAAATAATCATAAATTCAGGACCAATTCACTTTTGCTCGATATGACCACCTTTTGCCTTAACTATGGCCTTGAGACGGTCAAAAAACGAATCGCAAGCTGCCCGAATGTGACTTGCCGGTATTTTGGCCCACTCACGGATAATGGCTTTCTTCAGCATCTCGAGACTGGTGTCTTTTTTACTTCGAACCTTGCTCTCCAAAATGGCTCAGAGAGAATAATCCATTGGATTCGCATCTGGTGAATTCGAGAGCCATTGTGTGGTCGTTATGAAGTTCGGAACGTCGTTTTTCTGCCATTCTTGGTTCACTCGCGCTTTGTGAGACGGTGCTGAGTCTTGTTGAAACGTCCCTATCGTTTTGAGAGTTTACGAATTTGCTCAATTGGAAAAATTTTTTTGTCAGACAACACAATGTTCGGAATTTGACCGCTTTCGGCCAAGCGAAGCAACTGCTTCGCTCTCTCAAGTCTTACTTGTTACTGCTTCGGTGTGAGATCATGGGCCTTTTGGAACTTGTAAGGCTTGACCTTGAGCTTATTTTTCAATATGCGTCGGATGCTGCGGTCGGATATTTTCAGTTCTTTAGCATTTGATAGGCACTTCGTCGTGGATTTCGCTCAAGTCGCTTCTTCACTTTCTGAACCATCTCACGTGACGTTGCAGTCTTTTGATGACCACCTCCATGGCGTTTTGCGATGCTACCAGTATCATTGTAACGAGTGATGGTGCGATAAACAAAAACTTTGTTCACATTAAGGTGTTTGAGCTCACGAACAATTGCTGTCTGTGATTTTCCAGCTAAATATAAAGCAATCACACTATTACGTTTGAATTCCATCGCTGATCACTTTTTTTGCATTCACTTTTGGCAAAACGCTTTTGTACACTTGTGAACAATACTCCGAACTGTCATTCAGCAAATTTATAAACAGCTGATTCCAGTGCGACAGCTGCGCGAACATTCTGAAGTTGGTTACACTTCGAATGCCGGACCCTGTAGTTTTGTTCAACTAAAACCCACTCCTAGGTTTATGTTGCTTTCCATTTTCATCTACTAGTACAGAAGTTTATTCGAAAGTAGCTTCGTTGGCAAGGATAGGACCCGCACATGCATAATTGGTCATCACAACATCGTTCCTCGTTTTTCCGCTTTCATTGGTTTCTTTTTGTCAGAAAACTGCTGTAACCTATTCATCTCCACTGTATTTGTTCTCAGTTTAGGTAACTACTTCAGTTCTCAAGATTATGACAATCTAACCTTAAACTTAAACTTAGGCACTGTAACTCTTGAAAACAAATTTTAAGACAAACAAATCCATTTAAAAATATAAACAAGTTTCTTAAAACAACAACACATTATGTTTCATTTGCATTACCAGACTTTTTGAAACAGTTTTCGAAAACCACTTGAGATGCTTGCTCGCATATACATACGTACATAATTATACATATACATATATATATGAACATAATATTCGCCCAAAAGACTAATTTTAGCATCTCAATTGTCATTTTAGCTTTGTTGTTGTTTTCTCAAGAAACTCCATGCAAACCACTTGTAATATTTTTATAAATACATATCAATGTAGTTCAAGGGCACACACTTCTAACCAAATAGTTCTCTCAGTATTCATTAGCCAAAAATTACAACACTCCACCCAGACACGCTGCATCATTTGAATACTCACATACTTATATACAAATAAACATACTGCACAAATAATATATATAGCAGATCTAAGCCCACGACTTTTCAAGTTCGTTGAAAGCAACCGAAACGCCCATCAAAATAATATTCTTCTCCGCTCTAGAAATAGATAATTTATTACAAAAGAGTGCGCATGAGATAAACGGCAAATGTGTTTATGATTGTGAGTCATTAGGTGGTGGAGCACAACAAATAAATGTAGGCAAAGGTCAATGGGAAACGCATGCATTTTTAATATACACATGTGCATACATATCCATATACTTATATGAACACACATAATGCTTATTTAAGTGCCGGTAGAATTTATGTGTAGGTTGTCTTATTCTTACTGAGCAAGTGACGTCGTAAGTGTACCGAGGGCTGCTATTTATGGAACTTGAACGTACTATTTATCTGCTCTATAAATAAGCCAAGTTACAGCGCCACATTTTTATTTAAATATATAATTTATCAGCTGGATTCCATTGTCCAAGCCTTAAAGGTAGCTAATAGAACACTCTTTGGTATCGATGTAGACTGGTGTAATAAAAGAGAGATACAATAGCAAACGCTTTTAACACTTCATAGAGGTGTCGGAATATTCTTTTACATTGAATTTTGCGAAATAAAATTAATTTTTCGTATAGATGTATATAAATAATTTGAGAAGAAAGTAGAGTTCGAACATAAGGAGCAGGGTAGGGCCAAACCGAAGTCCCCGTTTACGTCAGGCGCCTTTCAGTACTAGCATTAACAATAACATTCCTACATATAAACAGAAAATTTGCGATGCTTTTGGGTTTGGGATGCCATTGCTTGAAACGTCAGATGGCATGAAGAAAATTCGCTTGAACAATTTCGTAAAGCACTTATTTAGCATTAAAGTGTGCTCATTCTAGAGCGGATCTCCACATATCCATATATATCCGTATGTATATCGATAACATTGATTTCAGTATTTGAAAATTAAGTTCTTTGGATATTCATCAACTGCTTAAGCTTCTGCACCCACCGAAAAATTAATAGCTTGGTTTCATTGGATCTTCGTAAATAGCAGAATTTTTTGCAGACGCCCAAATCTGAAAAAGTTAGTTACTCCAGACTTCAAACTTACTATATAAGAATATTTTTACTTTAGTTGGCAATATTGCCAACTTGGAAAACCGAGAGTGTACTTTTCTACTTATAATCTAAAATCTTGAAAAAATTGGCAGCCAGACCATAGAATATGGATATTGAAGTGTTTGTAATTGTTTTCGGACCAGAGTTGCCATAGAATAAGTAGTTAAAAGCCGTTTCGCCACTTCTTCATAATGTATGAAATTGGTTGGAATCGGATGATAATCATGATAACAGTTTAGAAGAAAATGAAATTAAATTTACAATCTATATCTCAAAACTACTCGACAGATTTTGATCAAATTTGGCGCCTCCCTCCATATATTACGATTTCAAATTCTATGTGACTTTTACGTTTTACAGTAGTGTACCATATTAAAGATATGCTGTCCCTTATCCAAACTGGATCAAAATCAAGTCGTGAATTTCAAAACCCTTAAATACCGAATATGTGGACCTGAATGCTAAGGTGTGACTTAATGAAACTAACTGATTAAAATATCAGTCAAACATTAAGACTTAAATCAGACCAATAGTTCAACTGGCCTCCATATATATATGTACATACATATGTAACTATGCGATAGGCAAGTTATCTGAATAAATTCTGCATTATCATATGATGATTGTGTATTATTGTACCTAAAATTGTTATAAAACTTCTCCTTCCCCCAATATACTTAGTATAGCGACTTCCGACTTTGACATTAAACAGTTTATATATGTAGGTCAATGAGCGCGATGCAACCCTCATATGATGAATATAGAGATTTATTCACACCTCAGTTACCCGTATGCTAACTAAAAACGACAATATTTCTAAATGCCCAACAATTCTCCTTTAACTCTCTGTCACTCTCATGTTTAAACATTATGTCCTTTGGTAGATCTCTCATTTTTATACCCTGAACAGGGTATATTAAGTTTGTCACGAAATTTGTAACACCCAGAAGGAATCGTCGGAGACCCTATAAAGTATATATATAAATGATCAGTATGTCGAGCTGAGTCGATTTAGCCATGTCCGTCTGTCTGTCTGTCCGTCTGTCCATCTGTCTGTATATATACGAACTAGTCTCTCAGTTTTTAAGATCCGAAGTTAACGTTTTTTCTTGTTTCTATTTTTTTCGATTTTTGCGGCAAAAGTTTCAAACAGAAGCCTCGATAACACTTGAGTTATTGTTGAAATATACATTCTCATATCCATATAAACTGCAGAAGACACACCCATAACAGTTCATATAAATATTTACTACACAATTCAATCTATTTTTCAACAATACTGTTATGCCACATTTGCGTACGTAACAATGTGCAAGTACTTTATGAAAGTATGCATTCTACGAGCTCATACGAAATGCACATGAGCGCACAAAAATGTTTGAGTGTTAGTGAAAATGAAAAGTTTCCACGCGTCCACGACCTCAGGCAATAAATTTCAAACAGAACGTTTTTGTGTGCGATAAAGAAAATAAAAAATAAAGATACAAAAATAAAGCTCACCACTCACTCATATCTTCTGCTCCCCGAGCTGTCTCTTTAGCTATAGTTTGTTTTGTTGTTGTTGTTGTTATTGCTCATCCGTTAGATTTACATCACCGCGTTGGCGTACTGGGCGTGTGCCGGTCAATTTGTGGCGTGTTTGCCGGTCCTCTCGCTGTTCACCACGCGCAACGCTCATTGGCAACATGTTGCGGCAACATGCTGTGCAAGTGTTGACTGATTGACTCTGTGTTCCCAATTTGTATGTGCATACTTTTTTGTGTGCCTGACGGCATACGTACGTATTTATGCTTGACGCGTGGAAACTATTTTTGTTTTTCTTTGTTTGTTTCTGTTTTTGTTTGTTTTTGCTCTGGCCTTGCTGCTGAAAGCTATTTACGAAATTGATATGGAAAATGTGGCAGGCATAGCAGGTGCTCTTTTGAATGGACCAAATATTGGCAAAAAACAGCAGTGTTCAATAAAAAATTGAAATTCACACAGTGTGTGTGGCTTCCAGTGTTGAGAATTGCGGAGTGGCATGTTTAATATAATTTATATAAAGGAATTTAAATTAAATAATTCCGAATGAGATATTTTTTCGTTGCTGTGAAACTTTTATTATAACAATTGATATTGTATGCCGTTATAAATATATACAATTTCTCTATCATTTTTTTAACAAGTGCTATGGGGTTGTGAAAAGCTTACCTAAATATTATTTCCATGCAAGAATATGATTATAATCGATCAGTTTGTATGGCACCTACATATGTATGTACTATAATGGTCCGATCTAAACAAGGTATTTGGAGATTATAGCATTGCTTTTGAATATAATCTATGCTAAGTTTCGAGAATACATATATCTTATCAAATAAAAAAGTTTCCCATACAAGAAAAGGATTTAGATCGGTCAGTTTGTCTGACAGCTATATGCTATAGTGATACGATCTGAGTAATATGTTCCGAGTTGTGTTGTATGATAATCTATACCAAATTTTTGTGAGGAAATTGTGAAATAAGAAAATTTTTCGTACCAGAACTCGGTTTTGATCGTTTAGTTTGTGTGAACTCTATATCCTTTAATGGTCCGATATTGTCAGTTCAAATCCATGATCAGGTCCTTGGTGAAAAAAGGTCGCTTTCAAAATTACAGATATTTATCTTATTACTTAATTAACTTGATTGTCATAATTACAATTTCTATTAATTTTTTACTTAAAATTTCAATTATATGGCAACACTTTTCATAAATATTTTTGGTTTTTCTTTTTAAATTCCTCTTGTTTTAACATTATTTTCATTTTACATACATAAAATAAAAAAATTAAAGAATTGAAAAATGTGGCAACTCTTAAAAAAATTATCGAACACTACCATTATAAGCCAAAAAACAAAAACAATTTAAAAAATAATAATTTATCATAATTAAAAATTTCAAATATTAGAAATACCAATTTTTCATATTTAAAAATTTCAAACAGGTGGCAATCCCACATTTATAAAATTTCCACCGAACAATAAATTAAATCCTCTTACCCCAGATGGTTCTGCCACATTTTATGTTTTGATTATAATATTACAGTTTGTTTAAATATTTTTTCAACTTAAAAATTTCAAAGAGATGGCAACATATTTCATAAATGTCTTCGAGAAAAGAGTTTTTTTGTTGTAATATTTCTATTTTTACATATTTCATTCAATAAAAAAAATGAAATAATTTTTTATATTTTAAAATTTCAAACAGGTGGCAATTCTCAGTTTATAAAATTTTATCGTACAATCCAAGAAATTAATTTAACTCTTCTCCAAGATGGCTATGCAAACTTTTTTAATGTGATTACCATATTACAGCTCCTTTTAATTCTTTTACATAGTAGTTGCGAAAATCTGGCAACACTTTTCATAAATATCTTCGAGAAAACTTACTTACCTAATCCATATTGTTGTAATATTCGTCATATTTTACATGTATTGTTAAATAAAAAAATGGAAACAGGTGGCAACTCTCGAAATAATTATCCAGTACTGCCTATATAAACCAGAAAAATATTAAAAACTATTGCTTAAATTGTTTTTTCTTAAAAATTACAAACATGTGGCAACACTTTTCATAAATATTTTCGGGAATATTCTTTCTTAATCCTTCTAATTATTATATTATTTTTATTTTACATATTTCATTGAATAAAAAATTTAAACAGGTGGCAATCCTAACAAAATTATCCACTTCTATCATTAAAAAATTACAAAACATTTTAAGAAATTTCAAAATTAAAAAATTCCAAGAGGTGGCATCCTTATTTTTATAAAGTATCCGCCGAATATCCGTAAAATCAATTAAAATCTTCCCAATGATGATTTTGCTAACTTCCTTGTAGTCAACCACCATTGCTTTCAGTAAATGTTAGAACTGTCCAATAGATTGATGTAATTTTACAAATCATTTTTGAGTTTATAATGGCCAGCTTTGATGCACTTTCAGATACAGAAGACCGGTCCTTTGACTGAAACTTATTCTATGTTTCTGTTGTTTTAGTGGTACCCAACTTAGTCCGAAAGCCTATTCTTATCGCTGTTGAAAGCCGCGAAATTCTGATTTCAAGCAAACAGAAGGTTGTATTTAGACGAGTGTATGTGTTGAGCCTAAGCACAATTGAGCCCACACGCCTTGGGTGGCTGAAACCTGCTTCTCTACACTAGCTATCATAGGAATAATATGAGAGCTCTCTTTTCGCCCATTTAGAGCAATAAAAGAATGGATTATTCATCATTTAACCTAAAATCAGTAATCAACCAACTGTTGATTTACATTTGTGGCTTCCACGGGTATACTCCTCACCGCCAACAATTACTGTGTCCCGCTAATGATTAAGCCGCGGTGCACTTCATTTCATACCGAACCACTTAATGGCGCTTCATTGAGTGCAGAAAATTATCTGCTGCGCGGAACAGCGATCCAACAAGCCATTCAATGCTCACAAGCCACAAAACCGAGACAAGTTAACAAGACGAAAAGTTGAAAGTGGTCGAATGGCAGAGCGAAAAGAAAAGGCATTGGCGAAGCCAAGCGCTGTGCATGAATGAAAGCAAGAAGGGGACTTCAACATAACCTCAACAATGTCAGCAACATGCCGCTGCTGCTGCTGCTGCTGTGGTTGGCATGCATGTAGGCCAGCTACAAGCAAAAAGTCATGTTCGATGTCAGAAATGATTTTCCGCGCAATGAACGAACCTTCACCGCAGCGCCGCCTAGGCAGCAAGAAGTTAGTACCTCGCCTTGGCGCTCAACTTCCCAACAAATTATATGCGCAATGAAGCCGAGTGTGTGTGTATGTGTGCGGCATTGTTTATTTCACTTGGAGAATGTGACGATTTAGATTAACTGGGTTACGAATTAAACGTCGGACGACGCTTGGTTGTTGGCTGACAAGCCGCCGCTTGGCTATGAGCCTCACTGACCATGAGGCGAGACGTGCGCTGCTCAGCATACGGCTTAGCGCGCATTTAGCTGGCGATTGACGATGGTTTTGCGAATAGACGTGACAACCGTTAGAGCGAGCGCACACACATATCACTTATATCACTTTTAAGGACAGACAGTGTATATACCTTTTCCTCGCTTAGCACCACATTCACCTAAAGCTGTGCACTTATGCATCATGCCGTTAAGTTTCGGCTTAAGTAATGCTCGGCGTGCTTTGAATGGCTAAGAGCTAAAATGTTTGTAGTAGGAATTGTAAGAGATACTATGTGCGGAATTGTAAATAAAGCCAGCGTATCATCACCGTTGATGTTCGGCTTAGTTGCCTTTGGTCGCGCTCGAGCTACTGGCTATTGCACATCGGTTTTGGTTTCAGTTTCATTTGTCGTATGTCGTTTGCGGTTTGTATTGTGTCTCGAGCAAACTTGCTAGTTGTTTACTTCCGCAGTTTATAGTGGAATGTGTGCTTTTAAAATTGAAAACTGTTCGCGGCGGGATCTTTAAAGTTAGTGTGTTTATTTATTGTGTTCTGGCATAATATTCAAGGAAACACTGTTCTTATAAATGTTAGTACAAAAGGTGATTTCTGTGCGATAATCTGGTATAAATTCATTCAAGGAAGGAATTCGCTGAAGATCATTTCAATGCAGAAGGACCCGATCTGCTGTTTTCAAAAGTAATCCCAAGACTAGAAATACTCATTATAATCTTGAAACATATTTGTAATAATTTTTTCCTATAGGACTCGTAGTTTCGCCGGAAATCGAGATAAATTAATCTCCCGTTCATTTTTCCGGCGATCTGAGCCCCGAAATTATTTTTCCCTTAATGTTTATTATTTATTCTACAATAAATTTCTTTTTTTATTATAAATTTTTTATAATCTTGAAAATAGAAATTACGATGATTTATTGTTATTCTGCTATATTTTGGCCGAGAAAGTTGGAAAGATGACAACAAATTCGCAATACTTCCGGTTATTCCAGTATTTTTATCTTTTTCTACAAATGCTTGAATAACATTTCTTTCACAAACCTTCCCCAGAAATATTCAACAATCCTATGATTTGGAACCCAGTCCTGAATAGTATCGATATTATGACTGATCTGAAAGTACTCTTACAGTAATCGCTTAGCCCGCCGGGGTAAGAACTGTGACCATGTAATTCTTAAAGAGCTTTTCTAGACGAAAACTTTGGGTAAACGTATTTTCCGACTCTAAGGAAGTCTTCTAATTCCTTTTAGTGTTACTGCGCATGGTGTTTATACAGTTTTGATTAGGGACTCTCAATCCAAGTATTAAATAGGCAGTGAAGGTGAGAGGGTAAAGAACAGGGAAAATCCCTCCCAGGCCTGGAGTTCTCAGAAGGCCCGATGCTCACAATTATGTTTAACAAGTTTTTTTTTCTCCAACAATTCACAACAATCATCCCAGAGACACGGTTTTCTCTTCGACTGTGAAAGTAAGTGATGAAGGAATGTTCTCTAAACAGTAAGCAGGATCAGGCTTTGTGAAATTTTGTAATGGTGTTAGACTCGTCAAAATATTGTGACGATAAACGATTGGTTTTATCCAAGTAAACTTTTATCAGAGCAAAACTTTGATTGCCATGAAAATACAAACGGATCGTTTGACAATTTTCTGACTCTTGCAAATTCGCCGACGTCTTACAGGTACCTCTGCTGAAGTAAAAAATAGTTTAAAAAATTTATTAATTATTTCTCCAAACATAAAATTATCGAAATTCATATGTATATGTATATGCGTGTAAAATATTCGAAAAATTCTCCGAAAATTAGAAATTGATCCGGCAAATAGTTTCAGAGATAGGAGCGTATTTGAAAGATTTTTTAACTTCGTGTAGTCGGTTCTCAAAACTTTAAAAGCGTCTTTCACGAAACGCTGTTTACATAGTCGTTGAGAAAAATTCTTCAGAAATAGCTTAACTGATCGGCTTGAAATTTTCACACGACCTTTAGAAATATATTTGTCAGTTAATGCTGGAAGTAATAATATTTTTGATTATATTCGATTTTTTAAACCACTCTAAAATGGAAATTTTTTCACAACAAAAAAAAAAACAATATTTGTGAAATGCCTCCATTTTTATGCCAAAATAAAGCGCGCCAGTTTTCTTCTTTTCGACTTCGCCAATTGATCATTACCAAAATAAAGGCTTTGTCTTCACCTTCGATCATTACCTGCCATTTTTGGTAACAATAATTTTCCTCACCGCAAGCCATTTTTTCGGAGATCCTGATAGAGATCGGATAAAGGATCAAAAGAATCAAAAATTTTTTCTAAAAAAAATCACCGATTTATAAAGCTCATTCTTCATCTGCTTTATTGGCGTTGACACTACTTACGCGTTTATAGCCGGGTTTACAACAGTGCACTCAATGAATTCTGTAAATATTCATTATTCTTTTTTATTTATTATTTATTGAATAATATGTCATTTCGAATAAGTCCATGTAAAATGCTTTTTCTGACTTCCAAGTGAATAATACCAATAATAATAAATAAGCGCATAAAAGAGCGCATAAAATCGAATGAATGAGTAATTTGTTATTTTCCTTGAAGAAGCTCTAAAGTGCTCTACTTCAATGATAATTATTGCACCTGGATAAATTTGTTTCACTTTGAATCATTAGTATTCCAAGTACGCTTGTCATTTAAATGAGTGTGATCGAAATCTTCACGTACATATACGCACTCTTATACATGCAGACATACGTATGTATGTATATATTTCAGCGAGTACATTTGCATTTGCTTATTTGAATTATTATCAGATTTGCTTTGGTTGTTGTTTTTGTTTTTTCTAACAGTATATGCGCTCTTGCACAACGAATCTCATTTAGATATTCTCAGGTATGTACTTCACGTACAAATCACAAATAAAACACCTCAACAAGACAAACCGCCACAGTAGCGCCATAAATGTATAACTTCCGCCTCTGCATCTGCCTTATACACACATATATAGTACATACACATATACATATAGGGTTTGTATAGATAGCATGCACGCTTTCAGCTTCGCCACTGCCCAGTAGCCAACTGGGGTCGGCCCACAATTTGTATTGTCTTCCAGCTGTGCTTTGTTCCAGCATATCAGCCGCATCTTGCAGAGATGCCGCGCTGATAAGTGGGTGGCTCGCGTTGCATGTTGCATGCCACAACAGCGCATGCCACATGCCGCATGCACGCATTGAAACTCCACGTTTTCTGGTCATCACTGATAGTTATTGTTGCTGTTTTTTGTATTGCTTGCCACTACTACGCCATTGTGGCGTTCAATGGAAGAGCCACCCAATTTCGCAGTACACTGCGTTGGCGTTTCCGCATTCTGTTCTGCGCCAAGCGTCACTCAACTAAATGTACGGCTATGCTTTTTGGCGCTGCATCAGTAGATATATCATAATTTGCCACGCCACACTGTTGCAGTCGATTGCAATTTGAAAAAAATGGGTAAATCTTACCTTTTCTAACTTTCTTCAGTCTCTTTTTATTTTTTGCTTGTTGACTACGTTGGAACTAATCTCGTTGCCACAAATCGTCTGACCCGCAGCCAGCGTTGCAAAGTGTATGCCACGAGCTAACAATACGTTGCAAATCGATTTTAAATCTCTGTAGAGTCAGTGAAATGGCTTTAAGAGAAACGTTTCGTTCAACAGCGAACGAGAAAGCTATTTGTCTGTCTGAACAACCAAATTACAGTAGACTCTAATTTTTTGAACTATAAGCGGTAGTTGTGGTAATAAAGCGAAGATTTATTAATTTTTCCTGCTCCAGTTAGGCGCTTTTTGATAGTCAGCAAAAGTGCACGAAAATTTCGTTTCTTCGTTTTTCGTTTTCTATCTTGGAAAGTAGTAACAATAAGTGAGGTAAAGTTCTTCTACACTTTGTATTCTATAAATATATACCATACATTTTTTAACAACTAAGAATATCCCCATGTCTCTATAAAACATTCTTCCCCCAACACCTTGAGGTAACGAAAAATTAAGAACTATCCATAAAGCAATAATTACCTCTCCTACAGCAATTTAATTTCCCTCAGGACACTGGGAAGTGGGCATTCTTCAAAGATATGAACATCCAATGCAATAGCATGGCGACTATTTTACGCTATGAGTTCGAGATTGACCGTCACAGCCGAGATTACTAAAAATCTTCTACGCATTGTACTATATGTAGCAACGCGATGCTTTAAGAAAAGGTCAATAAAGGTGCTAAATCACAACAAAGTTGCAGATAATTGCAAAGCTTATGAACAAATGAATGATACAAATGAACAGATAGTGATCTTTTAGATGCTTACACTTAATAATAGCTATCAAGGATCATTTTTGCACTTGATATCGCAACGTTCTTCTGAGTCAGAAATATATACATTTTTCTTAACCGACCGCTAGGGTCGCATTTTCCAATTTTTGGAGATTCTAACTTGCTATACTCCTTCGAAGGCTACGCGGTATGTTTAAAACTCTCACTCAAAGGATCTTGGTGGAATTGCAGACTGATACCGGACATACATTCGTAACAGGAATCGGAACAGACTGAAAATCCCAAAGTTTACTGATTGGATGGGACTTTAAAAGATATCTTGTCGATTCCTTTCAGTCCGTTTTAGTCGACTTTTCTGACCTAGTAGTAAAAGTAACAGGTCTAGTGAACACTTCATCGATAGCTAGGATCATCTTTTCCTAGTTTAAGGGATTTTAACTAGACCCAATCCTTCGAAGTCTACGCGGTATGGTTAAAACTCTAATCTCTGATAATTGTAAAACAGATGATCTGAAAAGGTATGGCACTTCTGTCTCACTATTAACCGAATAGAAATAGGCTAGATTTCCGCTGTCTGTTTGATGTTTACTACTAATTGGTGAGCGATATTAGGACTCGCTTAGTCGTTGATACGTAGGGAGAAGCAGGTGGAGCTCTTCACGCATTTCAGCTTCGCTTTTGTGAGTTTTAACTGATCATTGTCAATCGAAATCCACACGGGATAGTGAAACATCTCATCGGATGCCTGTTGCTTGAAAGAAGGTGTGAAAAAACCATCTCAAACTTCCTTCTTAACTGTTCTGCCTTTGCAATGTCAAAGCTGAAACAGGTCGGATCTCCAAGTTTCTGGCTTCAAAGTCAACAAGCAGAAGTTTTCTGGTTTCATAAAAGCATTTCGTGCGCGGTTCTCAAATACCAATGGGATCAACGACAACCTAAACTACCTAAGTAGTACATATGTCACAGCAGCAACAGAGCTTCCAATGTATCTAATCGAAGTTGACGGAAGGAAGAGTGGTTTTTTCAGGCTTACGATCTTTAAAATACGTATTTGATCGGCCAAAAGTAAATCGATTAGATTTAATAAACTCTGACAATTTTTATTTCAATCTTTTTTTTTTTGCACTATAAGCGTGGGTCGTTCTGAACCGAGAACACAAAACTCCTTCAGATGCCTTTATCCTTTGCGAGGTCGCGCCAGTTATAACATACATACATCTCAAGTGCTGACAGGTCGCTAAGCACTTGCTCCTTACATTCGCTGCGTGGGCGCTCTTTTTCTCGTTTTCCACCCATGGTTCATGAGTCGAAGGAGCACCTTCCATGCGAATAACATGATATTCATCGCCCACGGACGGCTCCAAATATCTTGAGAAGAACAGTTCTCTCGAAAGCTGCTAGTGCTTTCTCAGCTCGAGTCGTCATCGTCCATATTTCTGCGCCGTATAATTAGGAATGATACGCTATATGCAGCTTTAATTCAGGTATACAACGGGTCGATTGTAGCAAGAAGGTCGAAGCTTCTGATATGCGAACTAAGTATATTTATAGCTAAAATATATTTTCTTAAAGAGATTACGCAGCAAAAATGTTTGGATTTCAACACTTAAAGACATTGCATAGTAACCTCAATATATCAATTACTAATAGATACCCGAGCACAGAGAATGTTACATTGTAACTAAAGATATATTTATACAAGCTGCACCCTAGTTAATGTATATATGTATGTATGTATTTATGTATGTCAGCGCAACGTACTCAAATGTCAATTTCAATTTTAACATTAAAATTAAATTTCCATTAACTTATCCATCATTCTCATCTTTCCAGATTATTAATTCAATTTCGAGGACGTAACGGAACAAAAACGGCGCATACGAGTGTGTGTTTACAAGAGACTATAGATACTACTTGTATATCTGTACGTATGACACGGCATATTGACAGCTGAACCGCTAGACGCGCTGAAAAAAGGGTGACTAAAGAGGTTTGCTGAAGGCAAAAGGAAGCGACGACAGTTGTGACACTTTCGCCGACACGACGGGCTGCAATAGAGAATAGCAGGCAGAAACAAAAACTAGTGAAATTTACATACATATATGTATGTATATGAAAAAGGAAGGAAAGGAGTAAAACAGTCAAACGAAAGCGACGCTTGACAGGCGACGAGGCGCCACAATTGAAAGCACACATCCATACATACACACACACGTAGAGCGAAATAGTGGCGCGCATAAACCACAAAAAGGTGGCAGGCAACCGCTAACGGCATAAGACAACTGTGGAATGACATAGAAACAGGTAAGTCCACGGACGCACACATTGAAGGCCACCTTTCCGTCACACACAGACCTCGGCACACATTCAGGTTATAGAGCACCGATTTAAATAGGCAAGCGGGCGCAAGGGAAGTAAGAGAGGCCACGGCGGTGTTAGCGCATAATTGCGCCGAGTTGAGCGCCATTGGGTTAGCGGTTAGACGATGTAATTATTCCCAATGGGCTCGGGAATATTTGAATTCATAAAGTTTTTAACAAAGTCACTAAGTCGGTCGCCACCGCACAGTGCGACTGCGACTGAGAGCGTACAAATTATGTGGGAAATTGCAGGTTAAGCAGTGTGGCGGCCAAACGCTTGCGTCGGAGGACGGGTAATGACGCAAGGTGGTTTGGTTGGCAAAAAGAAAGGATCCGCAAGTGGGGCGGGAAAAACAATTGAAGGTTATGCATATGAAAACGGCGACGGCGTGGCATTTTGAAGCTGTGTCAATTTACGGTGCTCTATTAAAAATAAAATTATGCAAGCTGGCAGCATTGGTGGCGGAGTATTGTAGAGGAAATTGGATATAATTATTTCAATATGCTAATATAATGATTGCACAATTCTGTGATTTTTTTCCTTAAGGTACTCGGTGGGTTAATAAGCCCAGCGTGTGCAATTAGCCAGTTACGCGAAAAGAAACTTAAATTTATTGGAATAATAAGACTAAATTGGTTTTGATTAAGAAATTCTTAGTTGGTGAGTGCGCTGAGAGATTGCAAATTATTTGGTATTTGTTAAGCAATATCGATATTTTAAGGTTTTCGCAAGTGAGACATTTACGATTTTAATGTCGTTTGTAATGGGTTTGTTTAATTCAAATATATTTTCCTTACCAATGGTGTTTGAACATGCATTTGGAAGGCTGAATTGTGTTCAGAATGTCTTCAAAAATCGGCGTGTCTTAATTTAGAAAATGTTGTTTTAAATATTTACTCAAAAATGTTCACGAATTTTTATAAATGTAGTCGAAATTTTATCTCAATCGGATACTAAATGACACTTTAGTGCTCTTTTATGCCGTTTATAAACATTTTTTTTTTATTTTCCAATCTCACACATTTTTGTTAGCAAATTGTCCGGTACTATTTATTCTACTTTTCATTGAGGAGTTTTTTACGTAGCGTATCCCAAACCCAGTGCACAACCCTGTTTCGTATTCTCACTTTGGCTCGCCTTCAAACGGATGTTCTTTGGCTAACCAGACGATACGTGGTCTAAGAAATGTGTTACAATTCTAGAATTTATGCTTCTGGAATAGATTTCCAAGACACTTTTATTTGATCAATCAAATAGTAATCGAGGAAAGAACCCGTTTTTTATGTTTTAATATAATTCTTTAAAACAAATAACTTCTAAGCCGCAGATGTGTTGGTTTCTTTAGCTTATCTTTTTACGGCATTCTTTTTTAAGTTTATACCAAGATTGGCCTGGGCGTGTTGCTACGAAACTTTAGTGGAAATTACTATTTTCATGTTGGTATATCAATAAATTCCATAGAATTGTGTCATAACGCCAGAGTTTGATGGTGAAAAAATTAAGCTCAACTTTGAGATAGGTACAACAGACTCTAACGTGTTAATTTCTGTTTCAGCTAATTCTTTCCCCAGAGCTTTGTCTTTCTATATTCTACAACTACCTTGGCAACCCTTTCTTTCGAGATTTCTTTTTGATTTACTTTTTGGTACCGATATAAAGCAGGACAGATTGCTGCCACAAAAGCGTCTTCTACGGTACCGGAACTTACACGGGTTTGCAACCGATCAAGGACTCACAAGATCTCTAAAATTATATTGTTTGCTGTAACAACAAAATAAATGGCTCGTCTTTTGCTCGATTGAACCTTGAAAAATCATGCATCATAATGAAGCAGCATATTATTATGTTTAGGTTATGTTTTTTCATTTGGTTATATTCCGGTTTTTATGAGGTTATGTTCCGGTTAGGTTTCGAGGTTAAGAGCTTATCAGAATACGAAATGCCTTCAACGGCGTTCGATTCGACAAATATATTGCGACAGATGGCAGCGTTGTCTTGGACAATATTTTGCATGGAAAATTTCTATCCTCACGTAATTAATAAAAAAAATTCGGTCAGTAAGGCATTTATAACCTATAGTGATTCGATATAGGCGGTTCGGACAAATGGGCAGCTTTTTAAGGAAAAAATTAAGTGAATAAATTTTCTGATCCATATCTCAAAAGCTGAGTACTAGATCGCGTTTCTACAGACAGGCGCACATGCCGATAGAAAGACAGACGAATACGGCTGAATCGCCTCCACGTCGAGCTAATCATTTGTATAATATACATACATATATATAAAGACTTCGGCGTTTCCTATTGAATACAACAAACTTCTTGACACACTTAATATACCCTTTTCAGAGTATGTATACCTGATCTCAATATCTATGTATGTATTTACTAGAATAATACCATTATCAGCATTGAAGATTTGGTATCAGCATAGATGTTATTGATTAATACCACGATTCAGACTTTCGTGCTTTGTTTCAGGGTTACGAACACCAGTTGAAATTTCCCTTACATTTTTTTTGAGTGAAATTGATTTTAACTTTGAAATGAGTTTATTTTGGGTATTATTGTGGTTATATATTTGGTTATAATTTAATAGAGTTATTTAATTGTGCAACAAATTACTTTGTCAGGAACAAAGTGGCAACTTTAGACGTGAATAATAAAATATCGCGGGTCAAACTTTGGAGAAATTCCAAATGCGCTATTTTAAAAATAATTTAATTAAATTTAGTTTTAATTATAATTTTCTAGTACAAACTAGATAGGCAGCTGACATAATTAAATTGCCACTGCTTCAATACATCACATACTTATATACCCTGCACGCATGCAATAACTATAAAACTCGAAATTGAGGGCACTGGCGCAAACTCTTGCGTGCTTAGCACATATTTCGGTTGGTGATTTGTAAATTTTGATTTTCTTTTTTCCCCCTAAGCTCACATGGTCAACGCACATTTCCACATTTCACATGCACAATGAAACATTTGATGGCGCGCATAATATTCCGCCTTTTACTACATAAATGTTCTACTAGCCTCGGTATTTATGTTAATCGCATCACGCCAATGCGCCACACAAACAAATAAACTCCGCCTTTTGGGCGCAATCCCGCTTACTTGCACAGGCAGACAGGCGGGAAGTTCAGTGTATTATATGAGCATGATATCAATGAACTGATTCGCGGCATTTTTGGAGCATGCCAAACGCACATAAATACTATATACATATGTATATACTATATATCTATATATATATATATACACATATATGTATATATAAATGCATATATAGGTTTCCGCACACATATTTGCATACATTTAAATTACTGCATTGAGTTCAGCGTGTTTAACAAGCTCATATGTATACTCGTATGCCGCAGATACACTGGAGTGCGCCACGGCGTATCAGTAATAATGCTTGTGATACTCGCATGCTAATATTAACCCATTTACACGGTGCGTTAATACATGCCAAATTTGTTTTTGTTTTTTTCTTTCGTAGCTTAAGCAGTTGTAAATGTAAACGATTGTCGGAAGTAAGTGGGGAATTTTGTATGTAGATGTGTTTATATACATATGCACTGTATGCAGAAGAAGGTCTGAGGGAGTTACACACATTATATTTAGCTTGTCATGATAGTTCTAGTTTTCCTTCAAATTGACAGATGGATGAGTTTAACTAGCCTCGTTTCTGCCTTTTTTGATCTTGTAAAAATCGAAAGGATTTTTTTATAATTTCTGAGGGTTCTGGTAAGAAGTGCACCGCCAGAAGTCCGCTGAAGTTCGGATTAGCAGCTGTGAAAGCTGCTTGGGGGCTTTTATAAGAATTTTCTGAGAAAACTTACCGTAGTAACGTATATTTTTTACTTCAATAATAATAATAATAATAATTTTTTACTTCATAAGGGGTGGAGATTTAAACGAAGAAAGTTCTTATTGTCTTTTTAATAATAACAGATATTTTGATGCCAGATTTTTTCATTGAAAATTAGCTTTCTTTTCCAATAATAAGTCAGATAAGGAGAAAAAATCAATATAAAAAAAAAATAATAAAGAAGTGTTTGGGCATAAAAAGATCAGTATAGCCTTAGTTTCGTTAAAACAACAAATATTTTTGTAAAAGATTAAAATAAAAAAAACTTGTTTTCTTGTATTTTTCACAAAAATTTTGAGTTTTTGTAAAAAAAAGTGTTAACACAAAAGTTGAAGTTGTAGATGCCTCTGTTACCCACAACTTTGCCCTTAAACTATTTTCCATAGAACTTGCAGTTTCGCCGGAAATCGAGATAAACCGGTTTGAATCCCTGAAAATTCAACCACTTTCGTAATCATTCGTAAATCATATTTCCTTTAATTTTCGTTATTTTATCTTCCATTTCCCATGGGTTTCAGCCTGCTATGGATTTCTTCCATTTTTAACCCTTTTCAAAGGCTTGAGCTCTTCTCTATAGTTTTCGTACTTTTGACTGAAAATATTAGGGAATATATTTTACTCGATCACATTTAATTTTCACACAAACTTGTATTTAGGTTCTACGAGTTGCCAAAAGATATATCATTTTAGTATTTCAGAAACTCTAAATTTAATTTGGTAAACACGCAAAAATTGAAGTTAACATGTGTTAATGAGAGGATTTTGTACCCTAAATTCCATCTTTGGAAGTATAGTTCAATATCAAACTCTAAAATAGTTGATAAACTCGAGTTTGTTAATGAAATAAGTATTGAAGCTGCATATATGTCGTCCGTAAGATAAGTTTTTCAAGAAACTCCGAGTTGCCAACAGTCACCTTACTTTAGTGTTTCAGAAACTTTGAGTTTAACTTGGTAACCACGTAAAAATTGAGGTTAACACGAGTTAAAGGGAAATTTTTGTGTGGTTAAAAGCAAATTCGGAAGATTGTTTAATATTAAATATGTACCAAAATTGTTAGTTAACTCGAGTTTGTGAAGCAGTTTATTATTGAGAGATTATGTTAACTTTTTTAAATGGTTTTTTATCCAAAAATAATCTTTTCTTGGTAGTCTATGACCAACAATCTCATATATTTCTCATAAATAAAGGTTTTTCGTAACATATAGGCATCGTTAGTTGGGACTTATGGGGCACAGCTAGTATAAATTTAACAAAAAATCGATTTTTTTATATATCGATATATTATACCTTTATTTGAGAGGGCCAAAAACGACCAGAATTTCCAAAATTTTGCGTAAAATTTAACTTTTGTTTTTAAAAGCCGCCATTTTTTCTATTTTTTCAAACGTAGGCCATTGAACCAACAGTCTCTGCTAGTAAATTTTTGTGCTTCTGAAAATATCTCTCTTCTAGAATTTTTTTTGACTAAAAAATCCGACTTCTCAAGTACTTCGGAAAATATCACTAGTCTAACATCCTAACAAACTAAACTCAATTTTCCGCAACATCAAACGAAGGTATGTATTTAGTAAGTGGGAGTCTTCTTCAACCAACACTAACATCTGTAAAAACTCCACTCTCATTTGGTCCCTGACAATTATTTTTATAGCGAAAGCGAGACTATAAAAACTTCATGAACTACACCGTGTAACAGTAAAGTGCGAAAACATAACGAGTATGTGTTGATCTTTGTCAGGACTATAAACCGCCATACATCAGACACACACACCCATACATATGCATATCAGCAAGTACAAGTATATTTCCACTGGGAGGGCGCTTGTTTACAATATCGAAATTACTTTATTATCGGAGCATCCCTGTTTTCCCTGCTGGGCGGTGCATTCCACGCACGTACGTGCAGCCGACGTGTAATTGTAGGCGACGCCGAATATAAATATTACAATGTTTGCCCATAAAAACGAGAAACGTGCACATTACGTGATGTTTTTCTTCTTCACAAATACATACGCACACAGTGAGGAAGAGTTGCAGCGACCCACACGCACTTGCACCCAACGATTGACTAAAGGTTAATGCATATTTTCATGTGTATGTGTGTGTGTGTCGCGGAGGCAATAATGTAGGCGTTTGCCGGCAATTGCTTGCAAACAGCGCGTGTTACAAGCACCCCTCCCCGCGCACAGCTGATGGCCCCCAGTGCTGCATAAATTCACTGTTAAACACGAATGCCATACAAAATAGCCGAGCAGCGTGGCAAAAGCCTAAAAGTTTACACCTCTCTGTTGGCTGTTGGGCCGTTGACGCATTGTTATCGCTTTGGGATAGGCCCGTACCAGCAAGAGCCGCATATATTTTCTGCCGAAAAGGGTGGAATAGGTCCATAAAAATGCAATATAAAGCGGTTGCAAAGCGTGTAAAAATGCTCGCTACAGACTGTTTGTTGGGAAAATGTTTGGGAAAGTACGAAAATTGCGTAAAAAGCAACAACAACAAGAAAGTATACAAAATAATACAAAAGCGTGTGGAAAATGGAAAAGGGAAAAGTGACTTGTAATCACAATGCGTTTGCACAATAAAAAAGTTTAGTTGTGTGCGGGTGTGTGTGGGCGCAAAATGAGCTGACCATTTTGTATCTGCATGTAGATCTGCTCATTTGCAACGCACATACATCTATACAAACATATATTTTTGTGTGTGTGTGTTTGTAAACTCACACGTGTCTGCTGATTGGCACAGTCACACATTAGAAGCAATTAAATTATTTTGTCAGACGCTTTCGCATTCACACGTGTGTTTACTTTAGCTTTGACCTTCTACTTTTCTCATATTTGCACTGGAGCCGGTAATCAAGTTAAATATGTCGGGCCATTGTCGTTGATGTGTCGCAAAAAATTCCGAAAAGGTTGCGTTAATAATTTATGCGACATGTGATTTTGTGCATCTACAGTAAACACGCGATATATGGAGCAAATTTTGTTCGAAAATTTAATTTACATAAATACCAAAGTTAAATGCATGTGAAATGCAAAAATTGTAGACAAATAATGGTAGAGACATAATTCAAAACAAGTAAGGCAGGAGTGGGTTAGATTAGGTCGCAGGGTGATACAAAATCGATGCATGTGACTTAGATGATATTTGTGCTTTAAAACTCCTTATAATGCATCACCTCACAGATCGACGAAGCATTTTGAGCTCGACTCAAGCGGTTAATACAAATTCCAGCCACTTCTCTAGGCTCTCCAGTAGTAAGTTCAACGAGATATTTTCAATCTTAGTCTGGAAAAAGCCCGTTAATAGAGGAGAAAGTGACAAGATAATTCCACCTTGCCTTCCTCCATACAATTTTGACAAAGAGCAGAAATTTTAGAGGCAGAAAACATTCTTGAAGTAATTTCGAGGAATGGTGCCGAGTTGACAGTCCTTGGCTGAACAAAAATCCAGGTCCGTTCCGGTTACTTAAGCCCGATTGTCGTGGGAGCTTACATCAAAACGGGAGATTGTCTTTGCTAAGTGCAAATAGTACCTGTCGTAAGACCTCTTACGGTTTATTTGGGCCAGAAGGATCTATTAGTCGCACAAGCTCTGGTTCCTGACCTGTCATTGCCGAACTCGCTGGAGATCCAAAGGTCCAACACCTGAACGTAAGAGGACATTGCACAACCAACGTCCTTCTAATCAAATGAAGTAGGTGTGACTTTAACTGGGGGTGTACTATATTCAGGTATTGAATATTTTATGTTCTCGCAATTTGCAAGCATCGAAACCGTGGAAATACTATAACCGGATGTTCAAAATTCTTTTATTGTGTATAATGAGAGAGCACTAACTTGATTCCATCCCATTTCGGTAGTGCGATGCACATTATATTATTACGAGAAACAGATGCTTGATGGATTCTATTAAGAAACCTCAAAAATTGGTCGAGAGATCGTTGAAACATGCCTTGACGAGCCTTAATCTCTTCTATTGATGAAAATATTAAAAAGGTGCTTGAAAATCATGAGGCAAGAGTTAGACGCATGGCAAGAGAGCATCTCTCGCGAGTCCGTTCAAATGATTTTGATGGATATTTTAAGTATGAAACGCGTTCTTTCTCAACTCGTCCCGATAAAGCTGATTTTTATTCAAAAAAAGTACCGTAAACAGATCTCTTTGGTCATGCTTGGTTATGCAAATTCTAATCCCACATTAATGAAGAGCAATATAACTGCCAATGAGACATGGGTTTATGAGTTTGACACACAAACAAGTCAAGAATCATCGAAGGGAGAAAACGAGCCGAAACTAAAAACCACCACGCAAAGCCGCTCAAAAATTAAGGTCGCGCTCATTGTTTTTTCGAATTCGTGGTTTAGTGTATCATGAGTTTGATCTGGAGAGGCAGACGGTCAATAAGGAGTTCTATTTGGCCGTATTGAGTCGTTTGCGTGAGAGCATCCGTCGAAAACGGCCGGAATTGCGGAAAAACAATTCATGGATTTTACACGATGATAATGCAGCATCGCATGGAGCCACGATTTTGACCGAATTTAAAGCTAAAAGCGCAATGAATAGCATTCATTAACCACCGTATTTGGCTTCGTGTTTTTTCTTGTTTCTCAAACTGATATTCCCGTTCGTGAATCTCGTTTTCTCTTATGCTTATGAAGAGTGTTTCGAAGACTGGAAAAACCGTTGGCATTAGTGTATTACATCTGATGGCGATTATTTTGAAAGCGACAAACTAAATATTGATGAATAATTAAATATTTTGCTATTTATTTACAACTTACGGATCATGTTTTCTCAATTTATTCACGAAATTTGGCATTGATTGTTATTTAGAGCAATAATGAAACCTCCGAAGAATATAAGAATATAAAAAGAGCTGCCAAATAAACTGAACGATCAGAATCAAATGCTTGTAGGGAATATTTGGTATTTGTGTAGGGTATTATGTGAAGTTTCAGGTGCAAATGAAGTTGAGGTTTTTTCTTGTTTTTTGAATTTTTCAATCCGTTATTTGGAGTTATAAATAAAATTTTTCTTTTATTGAGATTTTCAGGATAAAAAAAATAAATAAAAAAATAAATAAAAAATTTAATGAAATGTCAATGTAATTATTTTTTAATGAATTTTGATATGGAGATGAAGAAGTGGGCGTTTAATATCCAAATATAATTGCTTCTTCTTTATTTCGCTCAAAGTAAATTAAAGTATTAATAAATAACAACTCCATATTTCAACTTCAACTGCGCAATAATTATAATTAAGCAGTTGGAAGATAGCTGTTTGTATAATAATATAGACATTTGTATTTTTATTAAACCATAAATCTCGCGCACATGCGCTTAACCGCAATTTTGTTAACTTTTAACATTTAAAAAAACATATTTCAATAATTTTATTTTCAACAAAAACGGAAAAGTTGTCTTATTTTTTGTCGCATTTCAACTAATTTGCCATTAAAATGCATTTATGTCATTCTGAATGCCATTTCTGTTGATAATAAAAAAGTTCTACAATTTTAATGGTCTTTTGATGGACAAAATAGCGAAATAAAAACAACAAAGCGAAACGCTTGACAGTTAGTCATAAGAGCAATGCGCGCCTGTGGTGAAGCAAAATGTGGATTTCGCTGGAAGCTGTGAGTGTGCCTTGCCGTGAATTGGCTTTCCAGAAAGCAGCAAATGTTTCGAAGCAATTTGCGGTGCTCAAAAGCCAAATGTGAAATGAGAAATGTCGCTTTAAGGCAAGCCTTTGCATTTTTATTATGACCGCACGAGCAAATATTAATGCCGTTAGTTGTTGTGTTTTGCTTTTGTTGTTTTTGCTAGCTGCGATGCCAGCGCGTTGAACTGCGTTGCCTAAAAAAGTTGTTTACTTAGATGGCGAGTTTTGGTGTCATCATTTCCGAAATTATTGCAGCGCTTTGTCATTTCAATTCAGATTTTGCTGTATTTGTTGTTGTTGTGTACTTTTTTGTTGTTGCTGCTCGCTGCACGCCATGCGTGCCTCAATTTCTAAATATTTATGACTTCAATGCGTCGCTGTGGAAGTCGGTGGCAGCAAATGGACGAGCGCATGGACACATGTTACGTATACGCCATGGCATGCACCCTGATTTTTGTTTATTTATGGCAACCCAATTCTGCTGCAGCAACGGTTGTTTATATGCACACGCGTTATTATGATATTTTTACATTTTCTCTTCTTTTTTCTCCTTTTCTGCATTCTCCTTTATGTGCTGCATCTGCCAGCTGCTTTTGCGCATATACATAAGTGTGTGTAGGTATGTGTTTGTATGCTTTTCGTGTTGCGCATTTTTGATTGTTCCATTAAATTGCTTATTTAGTTGTGCAGTTTTGAGTTTGGTTGTAATTTTTTCGGTCAAAATCAGAGTAGCAATATTTTTCTTTCATACACACCAGAGTAGTTTATTGTGGTTGCAACCAAAATGCACACACACGCATACTTACTTACAAATAAATCTTTAATTTGGCTTTTGTATATTTTCGTTTATGCCAGTTTGTTTATTATGGCAATTGTTTAGCATGCAGCTCTTGTTCGTACTCTATTTTAGCTTGTGTGTATATGTGTGGGTGTTTGTGCCACAAATTGATGAAATATGTAGGTAAGCATGAGCGCATTTTATTCTTTATGCTTAGTGCATGATTTGTATTGAATGTAAATTTCCATTGTGCATGCATTATTTTATTTAGCAGAAATATGATATTCATTGAAAATTATTTGGCTTTGAAATTTTTATGCGAAAATATTTTCACTACGATATTTGGGATTTTCAGGATTGGTAGCAGTGATTATACATATCATCACCTGAAATGCAAAATAACGTAACATCACTTTTCAGAAGTTTACAGACGAAGGTAAAGCGATAAAATAGAAACCACCCATATTGAAATAAAATTTGCGTTTTGGTTATAAAATGGTTATATATTGGTTATCTCTGACAGCGGACGCTGAAAACTTTATGCGACTTATGTTTGTATATGTAATATGATGTATGAATCGTAGTGATGGTACGTTTTTTCGCATTTTTGGTGACCATATGTTTATGTAAATGATTCGGTAGTATTTTTCAACGCGCAAACTCCTATTAATACAACGAGTAAAAATATTTTTTTTTTTTAATAATTTTAATATCTATATATTTAACAGAGCCTAACTTCGGCAATTTTTCTTTTAAAGTCAGGAAAAAATAATCAAAATTTATATTTTTCATCCACTTTGGTGTTTTAAAAATTTAATGTATACATTTTGATGCCGAAATCTGGGCCAATCTTTGGAAACACCTTATTCTTAAGAGTTTCAACCAGCGACGCTGGTTTTAGAAACTTGTAGTCTCTAAAGCAAAATAGAAAAAATGTTCATAATAGACCTACGACTTGCTAGAAAAGCTAGTATATTTTCAATTTAAATAAATTTTTCGCAAAATAGCACATTTCTAAAATAAAATTAAAATTTTTACCGAAAAATACACCAGTACATTAGCATTAAATGGTACGAAAAGATCTTTATTTGAATTCTATATGCCGTAGTGGTTCGAGCTGAATAACTTTTCAAAGTAGCGCTGACTTGTATAATACTCCATGTAAAATTTCGTGAAGATAATATAAGAAATTTTCCATACCTACAAAGAGTATTTGATCGATCGCTTTGGCAGCTACAAACTATACCTTTGCGATATTGGCGGCTCCAACTAACGAGCAGCTACTCCAGGAAAAAAGGGCACGTGCAAAATTGGATATCGATATACCAAAAACCACCAAAGGCCAGTTCGTGTATATACAGGTAGACAGTATGGTATATACAGAGAGGCTAAATCGAACTCGCTCGTTGGGTAGATCATTTATATACATATACACTTTATAAGATCTCCGACATTTCCTGCTGAGTTTTACAAACTTCGTTTAAAACTTAATACTTTGTGCAAAGTTTAAAAAATTGCATAAAAGTTATACTTAAAATATCAAATGAATACGTGGAAGAGTCTCTGAGTTCCATCGTTATCCGATATGAAAAATGTACTTTGACTGACGGACCAGGAAGCTTCTGCAATACAGCAGTTTGATCAGAAATTAAATTTCACTAATCTATCAATCAAAGAGGACCCCAAACTGTCCTCTAAACATAAAAAAGTATATACCATTTATGAGCATTCTAAACCAATCTCTGAGCTAAAATTTAAAAAGAAATATTTCAAGACTAAATTTGAAGTCCTGTCATTTTCCCTTGGTAATGGATCGTGCTTCTCAATGTCATTAAGATTGCGCAGTCTTTGGAACAAGAAAGTGCATGAAAGACAAAAGTGAAAATAATTAGCAATGCGTTTTGGATAATTTCAGAAAACAACATTGTATTAGACGCCATTATTCCGTCACTTCATTGTAGTTTTTTCGTTTTGAATACTAAATGAAAAAGTAGTTGGTAAATAAATAAATTAATATTATTTTGTAAAAATTTAAGATTTTAACGTATTTCAATATTTATATATATGTATATAAATTACGTCTAAAGTTTTGTCCGGGGTAAACTTCTAAGTTAATGAATCGGCTTTAGTAAAATTTAGCACACTGTATTCAACTTGTTCCAACTTAAAAGATAAGATATTTTGTGCGTGTTTATTTAGATATTATGTTAGAGCATCATAAATACATAAAAAATATATAAAAATCGCAGAAAATTTTATTTTTCTAACATAATCTTTTCCTTCAAATTTTTGACATGCTTATAAAAGATTCGTGGTTTTTTGGCTCATACCTCGATAATCGGCTTTCAACATTTTGATTTTTGACATGCTTTGACGTGGTTTTTCGGCTCTGGCTCACATTGAGCTTATTGGTCGTCTGTTTCCGGGTTGTAAGCATAGATCCATAATACGTTTCATCGCATCCTGGCAAGCGGAATACATTGTTTCACGGACGTGAACGCGACACTGTTTTTCGGAAAAATTTAATAATTTTAGAACCAATCGTGCTTTCACTTTTCATAGACCCAAAAGGTCTTTCAAAATAGTTTTCACTGCTCCTGCCGATACTCCAAAGGCGCCAGTAAGATCACTGACTGTTAATCGTCGATGCGCCTTAATTTTATTGACGTCTTAATCATCGGTTGATGTTGATGACCGTTCTGGACGTGGTTTGTAGTCAACGCGTTATCGACCGTCTTTGAATATTTTTTTATCAAAAACATTTGGTCGCGATAAACAATTATCGCCGAAGGCCTTTTCCAACATTCTGAACCAAAAACTTAATTCCGCACACAAAACTTAATAGAACTTCTTTGCCCAAAGTAATATAATAGTGTTTAATGTATACCATATTTTTCAGGAACCTACAGGAAAAGAGCGTCTTAACTTGTTTAAGACTCATAGCGATTGCATAACTTCGCTCTCTACATGTATGTAAAAATCAGAAAGAGCAAGAAGTTACGAATAACTAAATATTAATTTTTAATTCTACAGACTATATAAATTTAAATAGCAAATGATTTCGTAAAATATACAATAAGAGAAGTTAAAGTTTTCTACAGTTCACGATTCCATTTTGATATTCTTTCACCCTTTTCTCATCAACGGTTTTTTTAGTAATCTTTCTTGGTTTCATAAAATCTACAAAAATTTTCAATAATTTTTTATAGTAGCTGAAAATCCATTTTTTAACTCATGCATAATAAAATCACGCGTTTTCAACGATACAGAGTGAGCCAAACAAACTCATATAATATTTTAAAAAAATTTCAATTATTGCTCTTATTTAAGTAACCACTTGCTTTACACTTAGTAATTTTATAATATGTTAAAATACTAAAAACCAAAACAATGTAATATGCAAATAGCGCTGCTAGGTCAATGTGACCCCATGTCATTGCCGGCGGGTTAAACAAACAAGCCAAACTACGAAATTAAATAATTCAGCAGCAATGCAATTTAATAAATGTGTTTACGTAGTCTCATGCACACAAACATGCATAAATGTACATACATATGTGCGTGGATATTTTATGCATGCAGTTTTTACCAATACAACAACAACAAAACCACAACATTGAGCATCGAACGAAAGCAAAAGTAGCACGCGTGCCTTTGCACTTTCACACAGCGAACCTCTGGAATTTTACAAGAATTTATGCTAGCAAATAACATTGCACTCACACATACGTAACATATGCACATACATATTTACAAGCTCGCACAAGTATTTATTTGCATATTTTTGTGCAGATTTTTGCACTTTTTACCAATAAAATCTTGCAGTGGCTATTAAATGGCTCAATTGTTTGAACCAAAGCACGAAAGTTATACCATATACATACATGTGTATGTGCATGTATGTATAACAGCATTAATTTACATATGCGCATACTTGCAGCATCCGTTAGTGTCATTTGCATTCGTTTGAAAATGAAAATGAAAATAAGTGGAGGAAAGGAAGTGGAATTACATTAAGAAGCACTGAAAACACGATATTATTATCAGAGTTTGTGTTGTTGTTGTGTAGTACTCATATCCTCTGCCTCCCAGTTAGTTATAAAAGTTAGCTGGTAGGTGCTCTGTTGTTATATGTATTCAAAAGTGTGTTAAAAAAAAAAATATCGTGACTTTTAACTCAGATACGAACAATGTACACTAGAGCGGGTCGATTTATAGAGACAAAACAAAAACCGGAAAATTGCGTATGAGGGAAATGTTCTACGGTTCATTTTGAACAATTTTACCTGCGTGACTTCGGGTCTAAAACCCGTTCGGAGCTAGCGATTTTTAATGAGAAGTCTAAAAAATCTGAATAATCGGTTGCATCAGAGATATGTGATATAGTTGTCTGATATATTCGATTCCGAAAAATGTGCAATTGAATATGCCTCTCCGTATTAAACTTCACTCAGATAACTCAAAATCTGACGAACAAATTTGTACGATCCCTAACAAACTTCATCTTTACCTTAAAAATCGCTGGCTCGAAACCGGTTTCAGACTCATAGCCTCTTAGGCAAAGTTGTTCAGAATGATCCGCAGAATATTTCCGAGAGGTTTTTCGGTTTTTTTTTTTGTTTTTTTTTTTTTTTACTTCCGGTAAATCGACCCGCTCTAATGTATGGTGCATATCTAATATACCCATTTATCTACACAGAAATGTCTATTTATAACCTGCAATTGTCACGTTTACTATTTTCTCCCACATTTGGTCGACATTTTGTATTTCGATTTACTCATTGATTTACAGTTTGCGGAATATTTGTGTTTTCTTTGAATATATAACAAGACACATATGTATGTATATTTGTATTTACGAACATACAACTAATGCTCGTAAGCGTTCGTTTATTGTGCAATTTTATCTGTTTACAGTTATTTGAATGAACATTTGCGCAATGCAGCAGAAAATGCAAAATCCCGTTAGATTGCAGCTTTCAATTGTGGAATATTTATGCTTTCACACACACACAAACACCTAAAAATTATGGCTCTTCGAGTCGACGGACGCTAGAGAGTAGCGAATCGAACACATTATAACAGATTTTTCAATATTTTGGCAGCACTGAGAACGAAATGTCATAAATTATAGATATTTGATGGCACTGCATTATTTGCTCCGCTGCACTAAGTTGTTTGAAAATTCAGAAAACAAAAATTAAATACTTATTAGTATTTTAATAAATCTTTATTTCTACAAAAAAAAAAAATATCTTAATTCGATTTTTATTTTCTACAATCAATAACTAAGTTCTTTCGATTTATTTCAAACTTCCTTTCAAAGATTACAACATTTACGTAATAACAAATTTTCTCGTCATTTCAGCAGTAGTTTCTCATAATGATAATAGTAAAACTGGTTTAAAGTCGGCAACAAAATCTCGATAGCATTGAATAAATTGGTTAAACCATTTTAACGAGGTCCACGCCTATTCTTTTGTAAAGAATTCATGTCGTTAAATTTGATATGCAGATTTTTTTTAAATTATGAGAAAGAGCCCATAGAAAGTGAACAGAAACATACATACATATATGGCGAATCGATCAGGATCATTTATGGCACTGTGAATTGTGCTGCAAAAATGCTTAACCTATTCCAATTTATTGTTGATACTTTCGATAGCCTTTTATTTTAAATTTTTTAGTCTCAGTAGTAGATGCGACAATCTACTTTTAAACCAACTATGAGGTATTATGTTACGAAAGTCATTGATTCTATGAAATTGATGAAATACCATCTGTTTTAATACAAATCTTCCCTATTGCCTTCAAGATAGGCTCTTGAGCCAATGAAAGCATGCCAGAGCTTAATCAAATTTCCCACGCCGATTTTATAAGCTTCGGCTGGTATTTCTCATTTTTTATACTTTTTAAACAAAATTCGTTTTTTTGTAAGCAACTGGAAGAAAATCTCCCTAAATGTAGTTAACAACAATGGTAACTTCTCAGCTGTCAATTATATTATGTTTTATTTGATTTGTTCTTACTATTAAGAGAGATATTGGTTGCGGTTGTTTAACAAGTTTCTATTATTTATTCCTTAATATTCAGGTTTTGGTATATATAGTAAATGCTTAAACCGCAAGCAATTGGCTATAGAGAACTGTAAGTACTTACCACATTTAAGGAACAATCCATTATGTATATTTGTGAACGGAATTTTTATATTTTATACAATATATTTATTAATATAAAAAATAAAATATCATTGTATATTTTTACCTTTAAGCGTGTTGGATTATCACTAAGATTTTATGGTTCAACACGGTTCGGAGTAAATATTTATTTCTTGTTTAAAGAATATATCAACTTTTACAATATGCAAATGCAGTTATCTATAGCTTATAGTACTCGTATATGACGACATGAGGGTAATACCTCAGTAATAGTACTATAACCGACATCCAAAATAATGAAGTTTTAGCGCCAAAGTTATTTAAGAGCTGGAGCAAGTTGGTTTAAAATAACTCTAAACTGAGTCTAAAAGAAATAATGGAGGAATATGTACACTAAGTTGGAAGCAATTAAAGTTATTCCATATGAAAAATTGTGTCTCTTGTTAAATGGGAAAATATTTCCGAGATATCTAAGATTATGTACAAAAATATGTTGTTGTATCACCTCACGTTAATAAAGGATAATATAGGTGTGAAATAGCGAAAAAAGGGCCAATTGTATGGAATAGTTTTTTCTATGCTATTTCCATTTCAAAATTCATTCTCAAATATTTGTAGAGTGGTAAATCGAACAAGCAACTGGCATAAATCAAAGAGGATGGCATAATGAATTAGAGAAAGTGTGGAAAAGCTCTACTGATATATACGAGCATATCATATCAGCATATTCTCTCTCCCGATTTGAACTGTAATAAAATTATCGATTGCAAATGTAAGCTTCTTGCAAGAGAGCAGTGTTTAAACATTGCTAGTAAAGAAATGATTAACCGAAGATAAATATTATTTACTATTTCGTATTTGCCGATTAGACATATGAAGTGATAAATACGGGATCAATAACAAGCGGAAAGCTAGAATTATTATCCTTTAAATTGACCACAATTCACTAAGAATACTCGTACTTCAATAAATGCTAAGAAAATGAATAATGGATAAGATAATAAAGAATGCGGTTCAAAAGGTCAGGTTTCGCGGTCGGGAAAATTTCACATATGAGAAGAGACGTTTGGGTTTGTTGAAAATTGTCCGCATGGATTTTTGCTAATTAATATAATTTTTAGAGATAAAGTTAGAATATATGAATACTATATGTTTTAGATTAGGGTTGATAATTTCTTAAGCGAAAAAATCGTTGTGGCAGATGTAAAAAAACAGCTTTTGAATTGTATAATTTTTTTGCATTTTCTTTGGAAATTTGTCACAGTAATGTACATATTTTGTATACCTTCGGAGAGTGGATATTTCAACAAACATGAAGCCGTCTGCCTCTAAAAGAAATCTGAAAAGTTGACGTGAGAAATTTTAATTGAGAAAACAGCCTTTTTTCAAGAATTTCTTACTCATATAAAATTGAAATATTTTATTAGAATTTTGTATTGTTACAAACATATACTATTAGCAAAGAAATTCTGAAATTTTTGGAAAAGAATATATGTATTAAACTCGGCCATTGCGATGCCATTTCCGGTGAACCTTGGGACCCCTGGGTTGGCAATATAACTTCTTACAGTATCATCTAGAGTAAAAAAAATGCGTGGTTAGCTAAAACCTTAACTTAGAACTTGGACGAAGAAACAAAAAAGAAAATTGGATTTTTGGCAGAAATTTTTACTAAAAAAATTAAAATTTCAGTGAAAATTTCGCGACATTTTTTTTTCAAATAGTTGTAATCGAAAAAAGAATAATTAGTCCAAGTCTTTAAGAATAGCATTTTAAAGACCAGTGTTAAATTTCATAAAGATCATTTGAGTAGTTCTCGATAAATATTGCCAGCTGACTTCAAAAACATAGTTTCGAGAAAAACGCGTTTAAGACGACGCACTTAGCCTAGCTATTTAGCCTCGAGCGCACAAGTTCTCATGGCTGTATCTCTGAAACTATTACTCGGATCAAGTTGAAAATTTAGAACAAAATTATGTAGGTTTTTTTATAAAAAAGCGATTTTTTGAAACCCGTAAACCCATGTAACCTCTTAAGGTTATGTGAAAACGGTGTTCATACAAAAGTTGTCTTACTATCCTATCTATATTCTTCATCTTCACTACTTCAGACTGCCTGTAACTTATTTTTTTTTTTAATTTTTGTTATTTTATCTTTCGTTTTCGATGGATTTCCACCTAATATGCTTTTTTTTGTTAAAGACTTATGAATTGGTCCGATAGAGGTACAAATATTAATTTTTAAGATAAATAAATGAGCTGAAAAGGAACTACTGATAAAGTAGAAGTAATTTTTTACAATTTTAAATAACCGCCAAGTGCGCATGATTCCAATAAGAATACCGCTTTATTGAGGAAAAAATATAAACTGAACACTGGTACAGCGAATCATCGCGTTGGATCGATGATAGTTTTGCAGATGAATGAGCTGTATTGGGGTTGGAGATTTGTGTGTCATTGACGATCCTATTTAGTACAAACCATATAACCACATTTATCGTGCATCAAATAGTGTTCCGGAAATGACATTTTTCGGACGGTATAAATACTCTCCTCTAGTTGTTACTCTGTCGCTTGAATTATACTTTTGGTTATCACAAAGTTTATAAAATATAAAGAAGGTGTCACCCTAATGTCAACACCTGCATATATAGATCTCTACACGTGCGGTCATCTGAGATATACTACAACGAAATAACTGTAACTTCAGCCATGTTCCATGTAAATGCAAATGTACTTGTACGTCGTAAAAATATTATCGCAACTCTGTGCTAAGAATAGACCAGCGACGCTAGATGCTTATAAGTAAGACCTGGCAGATAATCATTCATACTTGTGTAGACTTGTAAACGAGAATGATATATTACTTTGATCCACAACAAGGGAATATGCCATTTCATGCCAAGTGAGGAAGACCCACAAGTGTGCAGACAATATGGTGTCAAATATGTATAATATAAATACCTAGATTTACTATTGTGAGCTTTTAGACATACTTACATATGTATACACATATACATTTTCATATATTAAACACACGTACAGTGGAGAAAGCGGAAATCGAGACAAAAGAAATGAAAAATATTAGTTTTTCCCAGTGAATGCGACGAGGTTACTGTGTCAATTGGAGGAACAACTGAAATTAACAGCAACAGCAACAACAATAATAACGATATGTGCGCAAATAATATGGCAAGTGGCATATAGCACTGTTGCAAGCTGCATGCCGCACGACGGAGTAGTCAATTTAAGCGTTGGGGAAACAGCAAATTAAGATGCAGACACTGATTGGCAAATCTCTGAGCAAGCAATTGAAGGGAGAACTGTACACATACATCTTGTAGTGGAGGCGAAGAATGCACCTCGTTAATTTTGGGTGCCACCAAATGGCGAAAAGGCAAATTTTAGTTGCACATTTTTCACAACAAATTTTCTTTTCAGCTTTTAAAAGCTTACAACAATTTTATTGCAGACACATTGTTACGGGCATTCATACAAGTGCCTACTCAGTCTACCGCCAAGCGCGCATGCCACTTGTGGCAACATGAAAGATGACAGAAATGATGCCGACATACACAACAGCAACAACAACAACAAAAAACGCATACTTACTTGCAAATAAGCTGACAGACAACAAAGTGGCAGACAGACAAAGCAACAAAGTGCCAGACAATGGGCTGGTGGCGGTGGGCGCGGGCGTGTAATTGCAGACACACGTAATCGCCACGACCGCATATTATTTGCGGCACACACAAAAAAGGAAGTTAACACATAAGTTTTTTGCGCAAAAACAACAATACAAAAATCTTGAAGAGCGCTAACTTCAGCTGCAGCGAAGCTATAATACCCTTCACTGGAGAGTGAAAACGTAACAGGCCAATGGTCACTTTGTATGGGCGCTATATGCAACAGTGGCCCGAGCTTAATAATTTCTTCGGAAATTGTACCGTTGCTTTGAAGTATGATTTGTGCCAAATTTCGGGAAGATATCTTGTCTTGGAAAAAAGTTTTCTATACAAGGACCTGTATTTGAACGTTCAGTTTGTACGGCAGCTATATCCTACAGTTATCCGATCTAAACAATTTCTTTGGAGATTATATAGTTTTCTTAGAGGTTAAGAAGTACCAAATTCTGTGAAGATATTTTATCAAATAAAAATGTTTTCCATACAAGGACTTGATTTTGAACGGGTAGTTTGTATGGGAGCTATATGCTATAGTGCTCCGATCTGAAAAGTTTATACGTCGATTATGTCCCTACCTTAAACACAAAATCCATGCTAAATTTTATGAAGATACCTTGTCATAGAAAAAAGTTTTCCCTACAAGGACTAGATTTTGATCGATCAGCTTGTATGACAGCTATATACTGTAGTGGTGCGATCGAAACAATTTGTTCGGAGACTAAAGCATTTCTGTGGAGAATAATTCACGCCGAATTTGGGAAAGATACCTTATCAAATTAAAAAATTGTCCATACAAGGGCTTGATTTGGACCGAACAGTTTGTATGACAGCCATATGCTATAATGGTCCGATATCAAAGATGTCATCAAATAAGCAGCTTATTGGTAAGAAAAGAGCGTGTACAAAATTTCAGAACGATATCTCAAAAACTGAAAGACCAATTCGTCCATATATGATAACTCGATTCATCAAAACTTAACACACCCTGTATAGGGTATATAAAGTCAACCAGACAGCGCAACAGAATTGAGCCACACACCCACTTCTTTGTGGCTGTCACTGCGACTGCCACTGCCACAGCTACCGTTTGTTGTGCGCTCGAGGCATCTGCCGCACCGCTGCGCCTGTACTTCGTGTGGCAGCAAGCAAAAGTGTGTCAATTTTAATGCATCGCGCCACAAGCGCACATGCACGACGCGCTTACAGTCTGGTGCGCGGCGTGTGCAGTCAGAAAATCAAAAAACTATGCGCTTGCATCTGGCAACTTGCAACACAGCGTCGCGTACAGCGACTATTGTGTATGGACGGACAATTGTGGCATATTGTAGCCACGGAATTGAGATTTCAAATGTAATTTGCGGGCATGCACACACACATACACACATGCAGATGGTATATTTGCTCCATATATCACTTAGAAGCTCTGGAGTTGCAGCCAAATAGCGCCTTCCGCCATCAACATAATTAAGCGATTTTGCAACTGCCACAAAATAGCGCATGCCATAATGGCGTTCAGCGACACTGCTGCTTCGATCTTCCGCTTTCGCCATCCCTACGCGCCAAACACTCAATCTCCTAGTATATAACTGTATATATACACATATATAATATAAAGTGGTCTTCCTGCTTCGCTGCCAGGCAAAATAATTGAAGCAATTTTGCTTTCCAGCCGGCTGGTCTGCCTGCGCTGGGGCGACTGGACTCCACGATAAACGCTGCACAATCGATAAGCACAATGGCTGCGCGCGCAGTTAATGCACAACAACAGAACCATATACATATATATATACATACACATACACCAAATATATCTACCACCGATATCTACTGGCGTCCAATCGCCAGACCACATCTCTCTGCAGCAATTTTTATGTCAGTGCATGATGGTTTATCTTGCTGCATCATTGCACCGGCAGCCACAGCTGGTTGGCAGTCGTCTTACAGTTTGTTAGCATTAAGTGGAGCGTCATTCTTTTGCTCGCCGTGATTAATTTGATAAGTGACTAAATGTGGGAATGTTTAGGATGTCCATAGGTTTGTTGTTGTTGCTTTTGGCATTTTCATCCGATTATGTTTGTTAGCTAAACCCCAGACAGTGGGTGTAAATTGGCGAATTCAATTGTTAAATGTCTATTAAATAGGCGCAAGTGGTTGCCAGACTGCGGAATGCCATTTTGCGGTAATTTGTAGCAGCTAAAATATTTAGTTTAACTGCCGTTTTCACTTTATCTCTTATTTTTCAATTAAAAATTCATAATTTATTATATTTTTGTATAAAAATTTATTTTCTTACAGTCAAGTTGCCTGACAATTTTTGTGAATTCATACAAATTTCAATTTCGAAAAAAAAAATTGTCGAAACATTACTTAAGTTTAAAGGGTGAAAGTCATAAAAGTCATGATGTTGAGGACACAATTTTATGTACTTTAATTGACGGTGATTATTTTTTGTAAAATCCTTTCTAGGTTCTGTGAACTCTGAAGGTGATTTCCAAGAGACTGTTTGAGTTCCTTCATATTCTCAACCAAAATTTATTATCGCTTATTCACCGCTTTGTAAACTATCAAAGCAGCAGCTTAGAATAAAATGAAGCAGCACCTGTTGGCAAGAGTTATTCTGCGTTGGATTTCGAGGCTTACATTGTTGTTGATTTTAATACTGGTTCCAAGATAAGTAGACGAAATTATCTACAAAGGCAGCTCCTTTTCGTGCTTTGAAAAGCAGCTTTGAAATCGAAGAAGAGGTGGTGTGAGTCGATTCTCTTTATACGGGTCTTTGTCGGTAAGCTTGTCAAGCTCTTCATACTCACGAATTTCGGCCTCTCGGAGCGTACGCACTCTGGAGACCTGTCTTCCGTCTATCACCACTTGATCGATCTGGCTGGTGACTTTTCGATGTGGAAAAAGCCAGGTAGATTGATGGGTCCCAAACCCAGCGCACAACACTGGGGAGGGATGTTTTGCCTTCTCACTTTAGCTTGCCCTCAAACGGATGATTTTTGGCTACCCAGACGATACTTGGTTTAAGACGGAAGTCGTGAGCTGCTAGAGCCATATGTAAAAGAATCGTTTATGGCCACTTCCAAGTGAATGAGGCTCAGAGAACTTTCCTCGCTTGCGTGAACTTCTACACATGGCTCCATCCTCCAATTATTTTTATAATTAATATTAAATTTGGATCATATCAAATTTAAATACTAAGTCTTGCCATAAATTACACAGGCCAACACTAAATTTGCTACTTTGAATTTATGAACTAATTCTAGTTAATTTGGGCGCGCTGAATTCAAAACTGTAATCAGTTTGTCTCTATCGGCTGTAGTTTTCATGATATAGCTTTTTTATTTTTTTTTTTCAGGTCATAAGTTAAGTGGAGGGTATAAAAAAGCTATATCATGAAAAGTAGAGCTGATAGAGACAAACTGGTTACAGATTTGAATTCAGTGCGCCCAAATTAACTAGAATTAGCTCATAAATTCAAAGAAGCAAAATTTTTTTTTTGATTTTGTCGGGTTGTGTTATATTACAAGTCTTAAAATGCATACACCGAGGAGAAATCCGCAGTAAAAAGTCTCGTTATTTTTTATTATCATGTCATTACATCATGTTTCATACATATATAATAATCAGTTCAATATTTGCGTTAGAGTTAAAGTGTTCCAGTGCTCCAGTGGAGAGCATTCTATCTTCCAGTAACATTTTGCTATAAAAAGTGTATTTTTTCTCTCCACTTTCCCCAAGTTAACCACTTTATTTTAAATCTAAAGTACTTAAACTGCTTTAAAATAGTTTATTCGAACCTTTTTATGAGCTTTAAGAGTTCAATTACGGAATTTGTAGTTCACTAAAGTCACAGCGTGGGTTGAAGAGCTTTTCACGAGAAATTTTAACTTCTTGCTTAAAAATTAAATAATCAAAAATCTGGCAATGAGTATTGGAAGTAGATTTAAAGCACGCTACCAACCCACTGTTCAATAATATTACATCACAAGATAATATCTGCTTAACTATCAACGCGCTTTAGCGGTATCTCGCGCACAACTAAGTACAAATTCTTCATTAATTTAAGCATTGGAAATAAATTCTGCGCGTGACTGCTCCGTCAGCGCTCCAGGTGACGTTAAAGGAGTGCGGCTATCATTAAAAATAATGAAGCTGCTGTAAGTGCAATAACCTGTATATACAAAAATTACAAAAACAATAAGAATTCAATACTATAAATTCCCTTAAAACTGTAAAAAAAAAGCTTTCAACGCCGTTAGAGAAGTCAAATAAGCATTCCCAATATTTTTTTTCAGTAGGAGGAAGCATTCATTCCAATGGCAGCAAAGAACTTCTGCAGTAATTATTTACAAGTAAATACTTGTATATTTACATATGTATATGTTGCATTATACATACGATATCTTGGATCTATCTCTATTAAACCAATCCCTCGCACCTCCAAAAACAAATAACATACTCTCGCCGATATTTTGATCACTTCACGTGTGTGTTATTTGTAAAATTTTGTAGACACTAAACATAACGACCAAAGACAAGAAGACAAGTTGGGTCACAGTTGTATTTTTGAAAAATTTGCAATAATTAAAAACTATATTTGCTGTTGTTAGAACCAATTTGTATTTAGGTGTAAAAATTTAAACAATTACAGACATAAAATAAAATTTTTAACACCAAAACTAACACTAGAATTGCACATCTTGAAAATTTCGACTAATTGACTTTGAATATAAAAATGTGCAGTAAATATACCCTGTAGGGAAACACAAGGAAGAGTTATAATATTGAATCAAAGATGCTATTGGAATTTGAAAAAAATGGATCTCTATTTGTTCTTCTTTATATATTTTTTCTTACATTGCTGAGCTTTCAATCTACCTATACTTCTTCTTCAAAAAAGTGCTTCTTCCTCAAAGTTAGTTCCCTCAAAGGTAAACAATAATTTTTTCTTAAGCTAAAATTTCCTTGTGGGGCACGCACCTTAACTTCTTTGCTGTCGGAGATCATCTATGCTTTTGAGTATTTATTGTATAGTTGTTGTCATACTCACTTGCAAGCACACTCATTGTCACATTCGCCGCCATTGCTCATCATGTCACTTGTTGACATGACAAACCGTTTGTCAAACTGCCATTACTGACAGTAATTGCGATCATAATTCGTTGGCACCGACTTTCAGTATTTCTGTTTGTTGCTAGTGCGAGTCTACAAGTTATTATGAACAGTTGAAGTGATGTGTCTATATATATTTATATATGTATGTAAGTATATATATGTAAGTATATATAGTATAAATATGAGTTTTGAAGTGAAGTGGAAGAATTTTCTGGCTGAGATGTTGTGGTGAATAAATTTTCAATAAATAGGAGGTTAAAAGGACAGTAAAATATATAAAGCTTTAAAAGAAATAAAATTATTTAGCATTTTAAATTAAAAAATAAAATTCAAAAACTTTAATGTTAAGTTGACTCACAAGAAGTAAACCTGCTAAGATTTTAAATCTTACTATACATTATAATAGATTAGCTTGTATTATGTACTTTAATGTCCTATTGTGCTTTAAAGGGTTAAGTATAAGACTCTTTCTCTCTCTCTCTTTCTCTATTTATATAGCAAATTCAGCTAGCTCTTTTTTGCAAAAAAAATTTGTCATAATTAATTCTGCTGCTAATTTTTCATCCAAACCCAACCCTAAAGTACAGATTATTGACTGATGGGACATACTTCGCCGATAATCATGCAATATAACTTAAAATGTTTTGTTTTTATCCCTCTGCTCTCGAAGTAAAAACTAAGCTCACTTTCCACTTCATAGAATTGCCAACTATAAAACTATATATATCGTATATATAATGTAATTAACAAGGGTTAAGGAGTTACGTCCTTTTGAAAGTAAGGAAAAAATCCGATCTCGAGTAGAAACTCCGAAAAAAGATGTCTGACGATGAGGAAATCCGTATCCATAAACCAAAAAATGTATTATTACAATAGATGATCGAAGGGCTAGTGAAAGTTTTGAAGTTGACATAGCTTCTCAAAACAAAAATTATTAACCCTAAATTATTATCGAAAATCTTATGAAGATTGCCATTTATATTTCGGAAATTGGCAACCCCAGTCTTGCAATCACTCAACTCACAACTTTATCGTAATGTTTGACATGCTCAGAACATTTTGACATACGAGCGTCATTTGTGTTGTTTACAGTAACTTAAAATATTCTTCTCGGTAAAAAAAATGGCTTTAAGGCCAGATGACTTTCGCGCGATCACTTTTTACAACTTTAGACGTCGATTAACTCAGCAACGGTGAATCTATGAATTTAATTTAATTTTTGGCGATAAAGCTCCATCAATGGCCAGTGTTTATCGATGATATGGTGAATCCAATCGAGGTCGTAGATCACTCCAAGACGAGTTTCGTGAAAAGTCGTCCAAAATCAGTTGTTGTGCCGGAAATTATCGACGCGCAAATTGATATTAAAGATCGTTAGATTATCATGTGACAAATCGTTAGAAGGTTACAACTAAAGGCATTATTGGGACCAGCTTTCATGCAATATTTCCTGAACATTTGATTGTGAAAAAAATTTGTACACGTTAGATCCCACAGAATTTGTCAGTCGCTCAAATAAAGACTCGTTCCAACGGGGCGAGAGAATTTTTTTTTATTTACAACTTGATATACCCCACACAAAATCACAAAAAGTAGAAATCTGGACATCCCTAACACAAAGTCCATTCATATTCTCAACTAGCAGGCAGTTGGCGTGCCTCCGTAGACACAGATATGTATACTATAACTGATCGCAAACATACATACACATATGCCAATACATCTCAGCTACTGACCACCACGAGCCACTGCCATATTCGGCGCGCCGATTGCACGCAATTGACGGGCACATACGAGTATTAATAAATTTATTAGTCCAAATGCTTTTTATGGTGCTCAATTAATGTTTTGCCATATTTTGCGAATGCTTAGTGATTTTTTGTTTTTGCTTTATTTTTTTTTGTTGTTTTTGCATACTTTTATGCTTCACAACGACCAGTCTATTAATTGAAATTTATGCCGCATTGTATTGGTGGCGCGCATTCAATTAATTACTCTATTTATTTGTTCAAATTAAATATTTATTTGCTTCGAATTTATTTGGCAACTTTTGTGTGTGTTCATAAATTGAAGTCATTAAATTGAGTGTTTTGCGCACATTTGGGCATATAAGTTATTCCGCACAAGTGTATTTTATGCAAGTTGCAACGAAATTTCCAGAAATTTATATTTATTTATTCTGCATTCAGTGAACAATTGCAGCACTTTTCGGTTTTAAATTATTGAAAATTTAATAAAATATATTTTGTCAAAAAATTTTGTTCAATAATAATATTTCTCAACAACATTTACTCGGCAAAAAGTCGCGCCGGAAATTAGTATTCCGTTATAACGATGAATTGAGTGCTGATCTCCAGCATTTTTGTTGCCAAATTGCTTTATGCCAAAGGTAAAATACATCTCTGTATTCGTTATGATATTTTACATTCTTCAAATGTCCACTTTTCGGCAACCCAACAAATAGAAATCAGTATATTCGGTTTATGAGAGTTATAAGAAGATTTGGTCCAAATTCATCCATACCTGGAACTCGTATATCAAGTGAAACTTTCTCATGAAATTTCAGTATTTATTTCACATATTGACCTCAAAATACGGAAAAAATTGGTATTACGGTATCATATATTGGTGTGGGACCTAAATATAATACCGTAGGCAAGTTTCATTCATATTTTAAATGGAACCCCTTTCCGATGGGAAAATGCATAGATAATATCGGAATGATGGTTAGATGAAAATATGACTTTCGAAATCCTTTATAATTAAACTTAAATTCGATCCCCAATATTACCTTCCCTTCCAGAGAAGAATGGAAAAATTGTGGGACAAGGATACAAGGATAGGTATAGAAGGTGGATAAACAAGATAACCCATTAGAAGGAGGTATATTTTCAACCAAAATAGATACCAGAATCGCTACACTACAGTGTCTTCTAAGCGGAGACCACAGCTATTAAAGAAAGCTTTCTTGTTCTAACAAAGAGAGTGCTAAAATAAATATATCCTTATATACCAGTGGCCTTGAAATCAATAAAGTCTCTTGGGGTATCATCAAAGGTAGTGAAGAATGTCATGATCTCTTGGGGGGTTCTAACATCTTATTTCAGGATGATCCTGCAACGGGTTCCAGTACATAGTGATAACTCAGCTTACTATGAATCAGATGAACTCGACTGAACAGGCACCATCTTAGAATTAAACTCCGTTTAAGAGGAAATTTACAATACTCTTGCTACTTGTAGTTATTTCATCGACAAACATGTTGTAAGTATAACTGAATCTCGGTGAAGTCAATACCTGACTTGCTCAACAAGCAGGCAAATGTGGCATAAATGGAATATGGGCAGCAGACACCGATTATTAAAATTTAAAAGGATGATATAAGTGCTCTAGTAGGAGTGCTAGCAAGTTACTGTGTATGTCAGACATGCCATTAGATTGGGAACACCATACAATGACTATGGTAGAAGCTGACAGAAGATAGAAGAAGGAGAGAATATAAAGTATCTTCTATGTGAGTGCAGGGCTTTGTGTACGAAACTTTGTGTAAACGCAACTATGGAGAGATAGTTTCTTGATGATATCAAGGTTGTACGAGTACAAATTAAACTTTTTGTACTGAGGAACTTCAGGTTGGTTCAGACTGGACATAGTGATATAAGGGAATTATTGTACCTGTGGTTTCACAATGGGCTCTTAAAGGCTTAGGTGATTCCTCAGACATAATACACATCATCTACTTACCCAAGTGAAAATATAGTATGATTTGACCCATTTTGGCGTTCTGTATGAAAAAGGCGAAAATTTGGTGCAATTATTTTTAAAAATGGGGCTAATGCCTCACCCTAGTAGTACTGATCTATATGTTATTTTAATATCACACAGACCAGTTCATATCATATTATGATGCTGAAGTTGTTCTTTGGAGAATTATTGTACTTTTTTCATATCTCAACAAAATATTAAAATATTTGATTTAACCAATTTTCAGACTATGCATATGTAGAAAGAAGAATCAAATCAAATATTTTTTGTATTCGATAGCTCTGATATGTTATATATTACTATTAAATCGATGCCTCGGAAAACTTATACGGTTATTTTTCAAGCGAAACCGCATATTAACAGAGAACGGAGAGGAGGGTGATCGGCGACAATTCCGAGTTTCTCAAGCGACCCGTTGCTCTGCAACAAGTTTTTGCAGATTTTTCTTCCAACAATTAATGGATCAGAGAGCCCGCAACTTATATTCTCCCCGGGCTTTCTCTACAGCCCTGTATATTATTCTAAATGCGAAGAAGGAAAAAGTAAGACAGAAACTATTTCCAATAGCACACTTTGAAACGAAAGTATGTAGAAAAAATATTTGAAATTTATTTCATTTATAATCACTTCAAATGCATACATACATACATATCTCCTTCTTCACTTTTTTGTCATCAAAATTAAATTGATTTGCTCGCAGCTGCACCGGCGCTAGCTCATTGTATTGTAATATATAAGCTTCTTAGCGCTTTCACGATTATATAATTGACAGCGTGTGCGCATTTCTGCTTGTGACAGCTTTCCACACCTTCTGACAGCGCACAGCGACGTTGCAACAATGGCTCGGCAGCTGATAATTGTATAATTATACCGTTAGATTTGCTAGCATTGAGTCATCTGGTGCATATTTAACAAGCTAAGGGGACTGATTTTATACAGCGGTGTCAGTGTTGGTAAATGATATAATGGGTTTGGTGTAAAAGTAACGGTATCGCATGCTCTTATTTCGGTATTGTGTAATTGCTGAAGGGAGTTAATTTTTGTTGGTAAGATATAGGAAACTGAAGCTGAAAATGCAGTGCAGTGCGAGAAGTGACTACTAAACTTGAGTGTAGTGTTGACAAATTGTTTAAAAATATAGGATTTTGAAAAAAAAAATGTTTATGAAAGTATTTCATTGAAAAAAAATAATTTCATTTTTTTTTTAACAAACACAATGGAATATTTTTTGTAACATCGATCAATGAGAAATAAAAAAAAAATAAAAATAAAAATATATATATAAAATTTTAAAAATTTGTTCGCTTAAAAATACTAATAATAACAAAAAAAGAAAAATCATTAAAATGGGCTTTAACGAAGCTATAATACCCTACACACGTTTATTTCTTAAAACATAAAAGGGAGGGTATAAAAATAGCTTTACCTTGATTTCAATCGGTCGGTTTATATGGCAACTACATATATACTATAGTGATCCGATTCGAACATTTTCTACACTAATTGCACCGTTACTTGAGACAATATACTGTGCCAAATTTCCTGAAGATATCTTGTGATATTAAAAAATTGTCAATACAAGCACTTGATTCTGATCATTCAGTTTGTATGGCAGCTATATACTAAAGTGATCCGATCTGAACTATTTTCACTTAGATTACACCATTGCTTTAGGCAATAATCTAAGCCAAATTTCTTAAAGATATATCGTCAAATAAAAAAGTTTTCCATACAAACATATGATTCCGATCGCTCAGTTTGTATGACAGTTATATCATATAGTAGTCTAATACCGACAATTCCGACAAATGACCGGCTACTTGAGGAGAAAAAGACGTGTGCAAAATTTTGGAACGGAATCTCGAAAATTGGACGACTGTCGCTGATAGTCGCTTGACTTCATGACTCGTCCCGCTGATCATTTATATGCACATATACCTTCTGCGTGTTACAAACTTCGTGGCAAACTTAATCACGAAAAATTATTTAATTTACCGTTATACGTGATATAAAGTTAACAGTGATGTAACATACATACATAAATAAATTTTCTAACAAAAAGTGCCAACACTGTGTACTTAGCCCTTAATAAAACAGCATTGTTGTTGCCATAGTCATCTTGTCATCTTATCTGTCAACATTACGAACTTCATCTAACACCAATTATTTACCTGTGCACACCCAACAAGACACTTGTGTAGCTTTTGACGAGATTTTCCTTTCCGCCTGTCATTTGGCTTTGTTCAAAGCACTCATTACCAGCAAATGCCCAACTTTATGGCATTTGAGCGGATTTTAATAACTTCAGATATTTTTTTGATGGCAGACAAGCTTCAATTTATTTTTGGGCACACGAGTTGGTATTCATTAAAAATTCGTATTTCCTTTACTTATTTTCATAAGCTTAATTATATGTATGTACGTATGTATCATGCCGCTATTTGTTGTTATTTTTCCCCTTTTAAGCACCCATTATTTAAATAGACACTGGTATTATGTATATTTCATGCACGACATTTCCATAATGCACCAGAAAATGAGCATTTAATTTGTGACTGATTTTATGGTTTGCCGCTTGAATGCTCCAATAGCTGGCGACAGCTCACTTCACTGCAACGCGGGCCTTTCACATTCTTGCCGACGGTCGGTAAATTACAGGCCTTCCTTGCTGACATTTATGCAAAAACTAATTTAATTTTTATTTACCTACTCTTTCCGATCTTTGCCACATTTGAATAAGTATTGAGATTTTATTAGCAGATAATGAACTTTGATTTATCGCATTTACCGTCAGCAGATTTTAACTATTTTGTTATAGCGGAAATTGTTTAATTTTCGTATTTGCTACTAATGTGCTGTTTAAGTAGTTAGTATTGTGAAATATTACTCACATTAGAGCCAGAGTTGAACAATTAATTTAACTCAAAAATTTCCACTGTTAATTGCTCAGTACTCAATAAAATTTCAACTAGAGAATTATAGCTTTTCCAAAAATTATGGTTTTTTATTGTTTGTTTCTTGGAAAGTATAATATTTATGATTGTAATGCCACAATAAAATCTTGATTGTTTCTGGGTGAAAAATAGATTTTTATTTATATATGACATACAAGGTGCTTTCCAAAGTAAACAGGACTTAAAAAAACAGAAAAAAATTGTTTTTCGGCAAAATTGCACTGTACAAAAGCATGTCGAACGAGTGTTTTAGCTCGTTGGCGGGTATGGCCGCCAGTATGCTCGTGCAAGCCTTTTGAATGGCCTCTACGTCTGCATAACGCTTTCCTTTCATGGCCAAATGCATTTTTCCGAAAAGAAAGAAGTCACACGGTGCCATATCTGGTGAATACGGGAAGAGGTTAATGGTTAAAATGTGATTTTTGGTCAAATAACCGTCCTTCGAATATTGGATTCTGAGCAATTTTTGGTCGTCAGTCAATTTATGCGTACCAAACCGTGCACGCACCTTCCGTAAGCCCAAATGTTCGGTCAGAATGCGATAAATCGATGTTTTGGAGATGTTCAATTTCATTTCCATGAATTTCAATGATGCTTTCGGCTGATTTTTGATGAATTCACGCACAGTTTCGATGGAATTTCCGATGATCACGGATTTTGATTGGCCCACCTGTTGATCGTCATTTATGTCCTCACGACCACTTTGAAAACGTTAAAACCACTCGTGCACTCTGCTACAGGATAGGCAATCATCACCATAAACTTGTTTCATCAATTGAAACGTTTCGGTAAAAGTTTCACCAATTTTGAAACAAAATTTAATATTGGCTCTTTGTTCGAAGCTCAATTTTGCACCGATAACACAAACATACTGACACTTAAAATGCAATAACTTCACTTCCAATCAATGAAATGTCACGAACACTGGACAATCGATAAAGATAGCAGATTCTAACGCACCGTCGATATAAACATACATTGATGGCGCCACGAGGGGGCGCTAGATTCAAAAGGTCTTGTTTACTTTGGAACGCACCTTGTATGTATATAAGTGTGTTCAAAACGTAACGGGAATTTTCATTTAATATTGTCGCCTTCCAAAAAATAGTCCCCGTTCGGTATTATGCACTTAGCGCTACTTCCCATCGTCGACACACTTCTCCAACTCGATTTTTGGGCCTTTAGCTCTATCTGCGAAGAGTATTCACATACATCTTGTAAAACGACGGCTCTTCAAGGTTCTCTTTATTCAGGAAAAAGTCACACGGAGCCATATTTGGCGTATAAGGAATCTGTGGCATCGTTACTGTTTTTGGTCGAGAATTGACGAACATGCAACGAAGTATGAACTTTTAACAAACGAAAATCACCAGTCTCATAAGCGCCTACTACTCACAAAGGAACTTGTATGTGAAAATAATAAAAGTTGGACTCTTCTAACTCGGAAAATTTTGAGTTTTAAAATCCCGTTATTTTTTTAAACGTATAGGTTATACCTTTAAAAATAACATACTAAAATCTTTCAAATAATTTGAGATTTTTTAAGGTTCAAAGAAGTCACTGTTTCCTTGGATCTGCTGATTTCCGACTCCCATGAATATTTCACAGCTTTCAGTGATCTTTTTTGAGGGCACATATATAGATTAAAGCTGATTTAATCTATGTTGTAATAGTAGCTTATATACCTTATACAACATTCTAACAAATTATATACAGAGATCATTTTCCCAGCTGTTCTTGAGGCAGACGATGGATCAATGAAGTCTACATTCTAGAAGGTTTCTAACAATTATTTATCATATTTAGATCTGCACGGTACCGATTCCAGGTCTTACATCTAAATCGTCTGATTTCCAATTATATGGACGCTAAATTGTTATGCTAGGGAGGTAGCTCAATGAATGCTAGGTGAAGCTAGGAGCGAAAATTGTAAGGTGAGTTTTCTGTAAAGAGCTCTCCGTCAAACTTAGCTTTAGTTTATAAAATCAATGTAGTATTTTAGAGATAGAATTAACTGCTATTAAAGTAGCAGTAGACGTGCGGTTACGAAGAGCAGTTTCTTTCAGAGAGATGAGCCTTTTCTTCGACAGCAGAACGGCCATAACAGTTAGTCAAGGAGTGTTTGTCCTCATTAGAAACGTGATCAAGTTATGTATTTCATCATCTCACTCGTTTGGGGTGACCGATCATAGCGGAATCGCTGGTAACTGCAGAGCTGATATGCGTCTGCGAAATTCTTTTGAACTAGATTAGAACGGAATCTTTTGAACCACTGCATGCGGTAAGGCTAAAAATCTTGTCAAACGAAAGTTGTCAAAGTTGTGTTGAAAAAAGTGAGGTGGAAACATCCAAGCGCTTTCAGTTCCAGCTACCTTTTCATTCTCAAAAATGATTAATCAGATTTCATAAATATAAATATTATTCTAGAGTAGTCTTTACTGTTAAAAAAATTAAATAAAATTGAGAAAAAAACCAAAACTATTGCGGTTATGTCTTCAATCCAAAAACAATAAACATAACCTCAATATTTTTTTAACTTAAGTCAAAGCGCAATCAATTTACAATTTCAAAGCGAATTTATGAACAATTAAATATTTATGTAGAAAGCAATGTGAAATACACATAAATTAACGAATTATGCTCAACCGCAAACAAATGGAAAAGAAGGGAAAAATATATTTTTATTTTTATTCATAAAGAATCTGACGAGTTTCGCCAACAAATTACATATGTGTATATGTATCACCACCGGATGGTCAGCAGTGAGGCAAACTTTAATGACCCAAATACGAAATTATTGATTTATTTATGATTATAATTTTAATCAAGCGCTAAAGTATACATACATATGTATATATGTCTGCACAGTCATTTTTATATTTGCTAGACTTTTTCAGTTCATTGCGAAATTTGTTGTTTTTATTAAAATTATATCATTAAATATTATAGGTTGTGTGGTCATAGCTAGAGGCAGAAGAGCAGAACAATTTTTGTGGTAAAATGAATTATTTTTTTTCTAAATTATTTATCATACTATTACATTATACAGATATATTAAGTTCGACACGAAGTTTATAATACCCGAAAGACTACGTCGGAGTCACTAAAAGTATATATTTAATTGATCAGCTGAGTCTATTTAGCCGGATCCCACTGTCTTGCCTGTATATACGTGCACTGGTCCCTTAATATTAGAAATATCGCTCTAATATTTTGCATTTATGCTTTTATAGCGAAGAAGCTGCTTCTTTGTCGAAACTGTCGATATCGGACCACTATAGCATATAGCTGCCATATAAAGTGACCGAGAAAACTCAAGTCCATGTATGGGAAACTTCTTTATTTGACGAGTTATCTTCATAAACTTTTGCAAAAATTAATAACTCAAAAAATGCTACAAAATTCATACAAATTGTTTAGATCGGACGACTATAAGATATAGCTGTCATACAAGCTGAACGATCGGAATCAAGTTCTTGTATGGAAAACTTTTTTGTTTGTCAAGATAACAACACGAAATTTGACATGCATTATTGGAGAAGGCAATGCTACAATTTATGAAGGAACGATTCAAATCGGACTACTATAGCATATAGCTGCCATACAAACCGACCCCTCAAAGTCAAGACAAAAATTTTTATACCCTTTTATGCTACAAGAAATGAACCTGGGAAGGGTATAATAGCTGCAGTACAACTAAAGTTAATGTTTATTTAAATAACGGGTTTTTGACTAACAATTTTACTGAAGGAAATTAATTCAGAAAATAATCTGTAAAAATTATAGCCAAAGTGAAATTATTTCTATAATTTTATTAAAAAAAAAATAATAAGCAAAATATAGTATTATAATACAATTTTATTTATTTTTCTTTTACTTTATTTAGCAAATTTTTAAAATTATACCATTTCAACTTAATTGGTTTTTCCCGCTAACCATAAAATCCACATGTAAATTAGTCTAAGCATATTTCATTTGAAAACGTCATATTGTGCTTGATGGTCACCTCTGAACTAATAGCTTTTTTATTACCACCGCGCAGACCAAACTCATAAAAGCGCAAAAAAAAACGAAGAAAATGCAGAAAAGCAAATTGAAATGTCTGTCTGCCGCTACCATCGCTTTGCCGCCGCACTACCGCACACAGAGTTTCATAGCGCCCACAACAATAAAAACAATTGAGTGTTATGACAATTTCAAGATGCCACATTTATGCCACCGAATATTTACCCACCAACATACATATAAGTGTATGTACATATACATATGTATGTATGTATGTAAGTATTTGTAGATTGTACGCACTTGTTAATGCACGCACATTCGGTTGTAATGAGCACACTTGCAATCAATTTGCCATTCGTGTTCGCTCGCACATTCATATCAATAAACATTAAGCGAAAGCGCACACACATACTTAGGCACATACAATGCCATTGCATTCATTGGCAGTGCGACCACCCGTTTCCGAGAAAATGCGAATTTCGCACGCGAATGCACTCACAACTGAAATGTCAGTTTAGCGTGAAAAACAACTCGCCGCGACGCTGAGCCGGCAATTCGGTCAAATTGTTCATGTAGAGTATATATGTAGATTTACATATGTATGTATATAAGCATACGAGGTGTGTTCAAAAAGTATATAAAATTGATTTATTCATAATATCTATTTTGTAATAATCCCCATGAGATATTATACACTTGTGCCAAACTTCGAAGCACTTTAAAAAATCATTTTTTTTATTTTCTTCAGCTCTTCCTTCGATGCCGTCTTTATCTCGTCAAGAGAAGCGTAACGTCGTCCTTTCATGGGCCTCTTCAGTTTAGGGAACAAGGAAAAGTCACAGGGGGCCAGATCTGGGGAATACGGTGGCTGCGGCATCATTAGTGTGTTGTTTTTGGCCAAAAAGTCGCGCACAAGCAACGATGTGTGAGCAGGGGCGTTATCGTGGTGCAAAAGCCAATTTTTGTTCTTCCACAAATCCAGGCGTTTCTGGCGGATTGCTTCGCGCAAATTGCGCATAACTTGCCAATCGATATGTTTAGGTCCTCAGCAACTTCTCTAACGGTGATTCGACGATTGGCCAATACCATTTTCTGCACTTCATTAATTTTTTCGTCTGTTGTTGAAGTGCTCGGGACTCTTCGTCGTTCATATCTTCTCGGCCATAAACATTTTGTACCACCGATAAACGTTGCTTCGGTCCAAGGTAGCTTCTCCGTATGCCACAGTCAACATTCGGAATGCATCTGCGCACTTAATTTCGGTTTTCACACAAAATTTGATATAGGTTCTTTGATCCATTTTTTTGAATAGGTAAAAATCGAAGACGATCCAAAACACGTGCAAGCAAAGCAGCTGTCAACAATTAAATGAACATTCAAAATGGCCGAGCTTGTCGGCATAAGTGAGAGACATGAGTACTAACATAACGCCACAAAAAATTCGAAACTCGAATATACGCAACCCGCGAAAATTCAAAATTCGCGATACTTTTGAACACACCTCGTATAAGTTCTAAACTTTTTAATAAATCTTAATGCACACAGCCACCCCTCTTTTATCGAATCTTCCATCTAATATGGACTGGTTTTGAGTTAGTATCTTTAAGAGCGCTTTTATTGAACGCCGCCATAATTGGGTGGTTGGTCGAGTGGCTAATTTAGCGCTAAAATTTTAAAGTCTGTATTTACTAACAAATTTTCGTCGGTATGTTTGTGCGCACCACTGAATGTGCACTCAAAAATATTCATGCTTATGTACATATATTGTGCGCGCGTCAATAATGTCATCGAAATACTAATGATTGACGTAGAAACATGAAGAAAATGTTGCAACAACAAAGTTTTAGTTCTAAATTGACTTATTCTAAAGTTATCTATAGTTCGTCAAACCTTGAAATATGGCGAATCGAACAAGCAACTGGTATAAAACACATAAACTGGTATAAATAATGAAGGAAAGAGAGGAAGAGTGTAAAAAGCGATTATACCACTTCAAAATTGCAAAATCGAAAAATTTGGAATCAAACAAGCATTTGGTATAAAACACATAAACTGGCCTCATCAGTGAGGAAAAGAAAAGAAGATTATAAAAAGCGATCAAACCAGCAATAAAGTAATTATTTGTATTAATTTCAACTGGATAAATTGCGATTATATTTACTAAAGTACTTACTTCAAAGAAAGTAAAGTAGTACAAAACAAGCTTCAGTTATTTCCAAATAAATTTCCGCCGTTCTCTCCGCTTCGATCCTACAATAGATTGGTTGGTGTTAAATATATCACATTTAGACAATGTCATCTTCATTCCCATCTCTAAAACCATCTCTCAGAGAACCAAACAAAGTTAACCTTAGCATTCACTCTTTCTTTATATAGTAAGCTTTTAAGGTGGCGCATTTAGTCGATTACATTAATACATGTGATCAAATTTGACCCGGACCGACAAAAACTACATATTGACATATTTTAATACAATACAACTATCAAATACAAACATACTGATATTTAATACAATTTTCCATACACTTGTTATAAGCTTCGGCTGGAATGACCTTCAATATCTTCAGCGAATTTTGCTTATTTCGATTTCGGCTCACTTTTAGAGCGCAATTCGCAGTTTGTGGGAGAGTTTCGACAACATTTGCTTAAATCCACGTCTCATCACCAGTAATGATGCGCTTGCTTAATTCAGATTCTCAGATATGTTGTCAAGCATCGCTTTTGTGACTTCTACTCGACGTCGTTTGTGCACAACATTAAGGTACTGTAGTTTGGTACGAGTCAAGAATTGACACGCTTCATATCTAAAACATTAATCAAAATGTGCTCAGTCGATCGATGAAGGGATATTGATAGTCTCTGCTATCTCTTTGATGTGAACAGGACGATTTTCAAGCACTGTTTCTTTAACCTTTTCGATTTATTGTCATTATAAGGGGTGAATGGACGATTCAAATGAGGCAAGTTTTCGACGACTTCACGACCATCACTGAATGCTTTGTGCCCTGAATCTTTTGCATAACCAACTTGATTAGAGGTCGCAAAAAAGATACTTGGCAAAGTGGGTGAGAATTCACATTCATTAAACGCATCATTCCTGGTGAGACGGCTTGGGTTTATGAATATGTCGTTGAAACTGTTCAGCAATCTAGCGAATGATGCTCCAAAGATGAGCCGAAACCGAAAAAAACCAAAAATTCGCTGGAGGCACTGACATCCAACCCGGCCGAGGTTTATAACAAGTGTATGGAAAATTCTATTAAACGTGGCGTGCTTGTTTTGGCTCAAAAGCAGCTTATTTTGAAGCCGATAATAAAAGCTTGTATAGAAAAAAAATAGTTTTTGTCCGTCCGGGTCATTTATCAGATGGTATACTTCGTTGTCGATAAGTATTTCCAGCTCTAAAATGATACCTTTATAACTCTTGAAGATGAAAGCACTATGAATCGGGATATAAACACGGGGGTTTTGTGGCCAAAACTATGATTAAACTTCAAGTTTTGTTAAAAATAAGTCTTACCATCAAATCAAATGAAAACAAAAGGTAATTACTATATATCTGCTGAAAATGGGTGAAAAAATGCAGAATCTAGTTAAAACAATAATAAAGTAATTTTCATACATATTATTCACGTTTCCTTGAAAGCTCTATTGTATTTTTTTGTCTTTTGCTGCAAAATTTCCTCCTTTTGTTGAGTTGAACAATAGAATTTTAATGAAAATATAATTTGGCAAATTGCAAGTTGCAACACACGATGGCTGGAGATATTTTAGGCGCTGTCTGTATAAATTGAATGGAAAACCATAAAAACACATTTGCCCAACCCAAATGTGGACAAGGGGCTCACCCACAGCACTAACACATGCACACAAACACACACAAGGTGATAAATATTAATATTACGTTGAGACCACGAGAGTAATTATTAAAGCTATTTTCACAGCTTAGCACACGCACACATACTCACACACCACCGCAAATCAACAAGTGAGAAAATATACTTATTTATGCACATTGCATTACCGTTTGGGCATTTGGACATTAGTATGAGTATTTATACAAGCTACCAAGTAAATTTGGCTTGTGTATGTGTTTTGTGGTTTTCGGTTGAAACTTTGGTTGGTGGCAACAATGTGGTCATGCTGCGGTGTCATGCCACATTTTGCACTCAAAGCTAACCAAAATGCTGCAGCAAACGAATGTGGCAGCTGTAACAATATCAATAGACACACACACACACGCACACATGCATACACAAACAGATCACTTCATATAAAGTTCATGCTCTCGCCAGAAATCTTCAATGCTGTTGAGCAGCTAAGTGCGGTGTAGGGGCCATGCAACAAATCAAATTTGCAGCTATGCGTTGGGTGAAGAGAAAGAGGAAGAAAGAGTGAAGTAGAGGAAATAAGTTCGAGTATATAATGAAGTAATGGAAATTGCTCTCGGTGGTAATGCTAGCTATGCTGCACCCGAGTGTGCGCATGTGCCCATTCCGCGAGCACTACGTAAATCCAGCGCCTTCGATAAGGCTATATTGGAATTCATTACAACGAAAAGTGATTTTGAAAGCATTTCGGTTGCTTGTTTCATCGAAAGTGGAATGCAATGCAAATTGAATATTTCATGGCAATTTGCCAAGGTGAAAAGAGTGTGTAAGAAACTAATCACTTTGAGACAATGGGTTCGACTTAACAATTTTTTACCAGAAGCTTTTTAAAATTTAGTATAGTGCCGTATCTTCTTCGTAAAATCATCTTTTTCCATGGTAAAATCAAATTAAATCTAGAAAGCAATTTTTTGATCGATTTTTATTCCGCGCGCTATTTATATGGACCAGCTCGAATCAAATTTGATCAGACGGTTTTTAATGTTCACGCTCACACTATTCAAACCTGTTTCTGCGCCGTAGCTCAGTTTCAGGGTGATCTGTGGACTATTAGAATTTCTTGGCTGGATTCTTCTTCTTTGTTATTGGAGTAGAAACCGCTTACGCTGTTAGAGCCGTGTCTATATTTCGTTCAAATTGAGCTCTTGTGTTCAACCGAGTAATGAAAATAGCACCCAAGTTCACTGTCATTGTGTCTATAATCTATAATTTCTGCTGTACTTAGAAGATGGATAACTAAAAAATACGGTTAAGAATCCCTTGAACTATTTCTGTGCAAATATTGCTCGATTTACCAAATACTGGTGATTCTACAGTTCGTTTTAGCAGTTTTGGTTCACAGCTGTCCAAGTGGGATCCTACAATACCTTTGGCTCGAGGATCGACACTACCATCTAACTTAACCTGAACACTATGACTAAATATAAATTAATTTATTAACTATTCCTCTTATGGCTTGCGACATTTCTTACTCAAAAACTCTCTCCAGAGCTCATTGGAAGCCTTGTTCTCCCTAGTTTCATTTTCTGGTCATAACTCATTTAAGGTAAACTTAATGCGCTGTTAGAAAATTTCTTTCATGATTCTACAGTATTTAAATAAACTTATTAAATTTTTTTAAGTCTGACAGCACGGAAATAATAGTCTCACGTAATTAACGGTAGAAAACGAATTAGAGACGTTAACATCGTATCTGCCTCGTGATTCTTTATATTATCACGGAGTGTACTGTTGCCGCTAATTCATTTAACTTCCTGTTATAAAAGAGAAAAAGTTCCTTTAACCTCAGCTAAATATATATCGCAAAAATATGTCTAAACTTTTGACAAACTTAGAATTAGTTAATTTTTTCAAATTTGATCCAAACTTTGAGCTGCTGAATATAATTATTTTCAGCTTACTCATATAGGTTAGGTTAACCTAACCTTACTCATATTGCCATTTTAAATGCTAAAATATGACATGTCACCATTTTTACGACTAACACACCTAAAGCAGTATAATTTTTAAAATTTGCTTGCTTATTTTAAATTACCGAGAAATCGCCCAAAATTTGCATAAAATTATATATATTCTAATAGGTATATTACCAGCAGTCAAAAACTTCCCTTCAACCCACACTTGTTGCCATCTTTGTTTAAGTAATAAAAAATTGCACTATAATATGTCATTCTGCTACATTTTGGCCATAAAAGCACGGTATTCTTGGAATCATTATCTTAACTCCAACTCCGTCAAACATCAAACTTCCACAAACGACTACCTTTTCGGGCACTAAAGTTTGCCGCCAAAGTATCTTAATGTTAACCACATGTTCGTGCTATAAATTAAAAAAAAAATGTTTTTATTTCTCGGCTATTCAACACAACATTCGTTTATTAACGAAAAAGCTTTCGGCACTTATGCGGTTGCATAATTTTTATTTAGTGTTGCCGTCATAAACTGACATATTGCGTTCGCGTTCGCGTTTTAAGCGAGATCAGACGCAGAGGCCGCCAAAAGGTTCTCAACTTTATTAACGTTGTATGTTTTTATTATATGCTTGGGATAATGGAAATATACTAACGCTTAAAACACAAATTAAAATTGTGTTACCTGCACCCATAGTGCGCGAGAGATAAACGCGTATGTGGGCGGATCAGTTTACATGCCTGTTATTAATGAGGATAACTAAGCGCCTTGAAGTACTTACATATATAGTATGTATGTATGTATTTAGTGTATAGTTGCATAAACACTCATATTACATAAATTTCTGTTGGAAGATACATAATAAATTCCAATTATATTATTTTTTATTTTATTTTCAGGTAAACAAACAATGAATTATTACTTAACTTAAGGAGAGTTCTACATTTGCCAAGTTTGAAGGTATGTTTTTTCATCAGAAATTGAGCTGAAGTAAATTTAGTAATGGGTATTATATTGAACAGTGCATTTTTTAATCATTTGTGTTATATAACCACTGCATAATAATTATGAAAAATTATATTTATGATAAAAATTTTTTTATTATTCCCATATGAGTCTTTTCTCATTCAAATTTCTGCGAGAATTGAACAATAGGTTTCTCAGAAAATTTCATTAATCTATGTACATTTTACTACATTACAATTATTATATTTGAAACTTGAACAGTGATTTTTAATCGTTTTTTATATAACCATTGCATAATAATTATGAAAAATTATATTTATGGTAAAAAAAAATTTTATTATTCCCATATGAGTCTTTTCTCATTCAAATTTCATTCAGAAAATTTCACTAATCTATGTACATTTTACTAGATTACAACTATTATATTCAAACTTATTGATTATTTAATCTCTAACCAAATATACGGAGATATAATTTTTTCTTGAAAACATCTCCAAATAATTTAATCATAAGAAACTGAAAAATAAAATATCCTTTCCAAAAAATCTGCTATGCACTTTGGAAACCCTCAACTCACGTTTCACATAGTCCTGTAAATATATTTTTCTTGTATAAGCGATCAGCCTTCCACCCGCTTGTCGAACACTTCCATTAATTCAAATCGGTCTCCAAAATTGGGTCTATGTATCTTTAGACTTTAGAAGCAATATAAAAAATTCCTGAATAATTAAAACCTTCGATTTCTTAGAAACAAGGTTATACATGTAAATTACATTCAATATTTTTAGACGAAAAAACATCACACTCGAGATGCCTCACCCATTTCCTTGCATCTAAATCACTTCGAAAAAATTCTCAGAAGAAAAGTTTCAAAAAAGCAATTCAGAAAACTCTCAACTTTTAACTAAACGAAAATATAATTTTCTAGAAAAAGTTGTTTGCCATATTGCTAATTATAATTCATAAACATATCACTGTTATTCTCAGAAAGCATTTTTACATTTTCAGCTTAAAATTTTTTTTTGAAGATTTGCGTATGATATACAAATATAATGATGTACTATGTATATTTCATTGTAGTTCACATTTACAAGTGACCCTAGTCAGTATAACTAAAGATATATAAGTATTTACTATATTATATAAGTACAAAAAAGAAAGATATATCACTATATACTCTGTTATATACGTATAAAAAACATTTTTAATACAATTTCTACGAATGCCATTTATTACATGTACTATATGAATAGTTCCAAAAACAATTTTCCCAGCTACAACGCAATATGCTCTAAGTTTTCGTGCCTCATCTACAAAAAGTTATACTATTTTTTAAGAATGTTCAAAACATCAAAATATCTGAAATGAATTCAAAAATTAAGTAATGCCAAATAGTTTCACACACTGTTCACTTTCCACTTTAATCAGTTTAGAACTACTTGTGGGCCGACATGGCGTATGAGTAACCTTGCGGAAAAACTATGTGTTAATCTTCTTCACGCTTTTGCAGACAATAAATTCGGAATATTTAGTATAAACAGGTCTGTGAAATGAATTTTCTAAATTAATTAAGTGCATTTACGTTTAATTGATGGCGTTACGAAGTATTTACGAAATTATTCACATCGTTAATTTAGTGGGGAAATAAGTGCAATATTTATAATTTGAGGTTTGTATATCAAATATACTTTCAAAAAGCAAATACAACAAAATAACGAAGAAATACACTGAAGCTACAATATCAATCACACACATTTCGTGTAGCTTAGAAGGGTATAAAAAGATTGCTATCTTGATTTTGATCGGTCAGTTTGTATGGCAGCTACATGCTACAGTTATCCGATCTGAACAATATATTGCGATATTATAGGGCTCCTTTGCATAATAATTTATGTCAAATTTTGTGAAGATATATTGTTAAATAAAAAAGTTTTCCATACAAGGACTTGTTCTTAATCGATCAGTTTGTATGACTGCTATATGCTATAGTTATCCGATTTAAGCAATTTGTTCGGAGATTATGCCGTTGTTTTAAACAATAACTTACAGTCAAAATTCACGAAATTATCTAGTCAAATAAAAAAGTTTCTCATACAAAAACTTAATTTTTTTGGTCACTTTGTATGGCAACTATACGCTATAGTGGTTCAAAACCGGCGATTCCGACAAATGAGCAGCTTCTTTAGGAGTAATTGACGTGTACGAAATTTTAAATAGGTATCTCAAAAATTGCTAGTCCCTCGCGTTCAGGGAATAAAAAAAGAGAAATCAAGATAAAAGATAAAGTCCCATACACTCACTTATTTATAACATTTTCAAAAATAAAACTGCAACCGAAGGGCATTTCTGCATAAAAACAAAAACTTATGTAGAATTAACATTTTTAGCGTTCAAGTGCATCGCAGATTGACAAGCAGCCACTTCAGTTGCAGTGCAACGGATTTCAAATGTCTAAGTGATTCTGCATGCTTGCAGTCAATCAGCGTGGAAGACTGTCAAGCAGTCAAAAAGTTCAATAACAAATCATTTGAATACCTTAGTCACTGCTTATTTATTCATACACTGTTGTTAAGTATTGCTAGCAACTTGTTGTAGCATGCTTTTCGCTTTTCGCTTTCTTCTTATTTCTGTGACGATTTTGTTTCATTTGAGCGCAAGGAAAGTTTCCGCGCTTTTAAAATACTCTTTTGTTGTTGCTTTTCGCTTTTTATTTTAATTTCCAACGCCGACACACACACACTCAAATAAATATGTGTACAATGTTGCCACACTACAGTTATTTTGTGCATTTGTGAAATACTTGCGTTAAAGCAAAGGCAGAGAACATAGCACGGGAATTGAGTGGAAGTCACTACCCACTTGAAAGCATTTACTATGAGTATATTTACAGTTACGTAGTTGCGAAAGCAGCGAAAGTTCTACTTTGAAACTGCAGAACCATATATAAATAGAAATTCTGTTTGTGTAGAGGGTGTTTTTTGGAAGCTTAGAACTTTTATTGTTCAGTTTGCTTTGCACAAATTTGAGTGTATTTGGTGTTTATGACTGAATTTTGAGCATTTATCTTGACCGCTTTTTAGGAAAACCATCCCGTCGGACTGGATCAATTTTACACCACTTTTTCCAAAAAAAGAAAGTTTTTTGGGTCAATAGCAATATTTTTTCAAACTGTTAACGTTTTTTAAAGAGAAAATTCGCAAAAGTATTATTCCAAGTATTCCCCATCTGAAGCTATAACATTTCATTTTTCTGAGAATTTGTGGATTCCATCCCAAAAGAATTGCGCCGGCTTGGCGGTCAAGAATGAGTCAAGCCAATTTTTGATACTTTGATCTGATGTGTCCAGTGAGGATCTTTTGCATCGACCGGAACAAATAGTATTCCGAAGACGTAAGGTCTGGGCTACAAGGTAAGCAAGGCAAAACTTCACAACCGCCGCCAACCTTTTTAACCCACTTGGAACATGAGACCGAGCATTCCCATTATGGAAAATAATTGCTTTTCGGCAATCGGTTGCTTCAAGATGATGGATCCAGTGAAAGCATTCTGCATCGACTGGAACAATTAGTATTCAGAAGAATCAAGGTCCGGGCTATAAGGGAGGTGAGACAAAACTTTCCTACCGCTGTTTTTCAAATACACTTTAACTGGGTTGCAACATGAGATCGAGCGTTCCTATGATGAAAAATAAAGTCGCGAATCCAGTCATAAATTTCGGGTTTTTTTTGGTAATCGCTTGCTTTAATTTAATGGGTTGTTGTCAGTAACGTTTCCCAATAAAAATTTCACCCGATTATAAAAGCTCATAATACAGAGCATTACCTCGTGAACACATCAAGTAATTACTTACTTTCGCAGGTTTTACATATGATTTTTTACGTTTAGAGTTATCGTAATGAATGCATTGTCCATCACTAGTCTACTATTGAGGTGATGTGATGCCTATCCAGCTATGTGGGATCCAATAGCCATAAGCCTGAGTCTAAAGATTGCTATGAGTTTCAAACGCACAATTTTCACAAGAGATCATGCCTATGTTGGACATGTGCTTCTTGAGCCTTTAGTGTCCACTGTAGAAAGCGACGAGTGGACCAAATTTGTCTCTAAGAATATTTATCGTGTTTTTAATCCTTGTTAGGTTTCTCATCAGTTGTCAAATAAATCATTCCGATGAAATAGTGGCACATGAGATGTTTTCAGATCAAAGATCCATGGTAAAAATTTAGATATACCAGCCCATATTTTTCCGAAATTTTCAAAAAAAAGCTCCTTTTCATGTCAATTTGACAAACTATATGAAACGTAAATGTGAAATTTGAAAACTGTTTTGACAGCCATCTCTCTATGTAAATGTATACCTCCTAAAAATAACACCCTATACATACCCATATTCATCAGATGTTCCACCTCATATGCTCTTGGATAAGTTATCAGAATAAGCATATATCTCAAAGATAATATCATCTACCTTCAAGCCACTTTTCCAGTATTAGAAATAGCAACCAGAGGGCAAAATATTAAGTAGACGCCAAGTGAGATCAGTACTTCATTTTATTTATCTTGTGTTCTGAGTCTCAAGAAATGTTAAATTAAAAAAAAAAAAAACAAAAAAAAAAAAGAGAGAGACCCAGTCATCGTTTTGATAGTTTCCAATTTTGAGATATATTTCATGCACTCTTCCATTTTACATAGAAGAGCAAGTCCTTTGTTGTGGATTTGTCAAAGCATGTAGAACATAAATGTCAAATTTGACAGCCTTTTTGACAGCTATCCTTCAAGAAAATGCTCTGCCTCCAAAACAGCACCCTACACATACATTCGTTGCTATGTTTCGCAGATCAAATATCTGCATGCATATTTACATAGAGATTTCAGTTCATCGCTGCAGCGTCAGGCAGGCGCGCTTTGAACGTGGGTTGGAGTGTGTTTGCGCTGCATTTGGCGTATAATTTAGCATTCATTACTTAGAATTCACTTTTATTACTTATTTTTGCAACGCTGTTCCGTGCAATTCTCTTTGCGCGCACATTCGCCTACACTTTTTTCGCCTGTCATTAACTTTTTGCTCGGCTATTTTTATTTTAAGCTTTGCCACTTTAAGCTAAATCTTGTGAATGTATAAATTTTTAACGAGCATTTGCACAAACCACTTCTTTCGATGTTCGGTATTCGCTTTTTGTTGCTTTTGCTTTTGCTTTTGTTGTTATACTATGTAGTCTGTGTTGTTGGGTTGTGAAAATTGAATGACTTTCGGTTGTCAGTTCAAAAGTAATAAAGATATAAAAGATTTACATAAATGCAGAACGTTGTTTTCCATTTTTCTCTATTTTTGTTGTTCCACATTTGATTTCAGATTACTAGTGACCTTGACCTTAAAATTTGTTTGTAGAAATTAAGATTGAGAACAAAGGTTATACTAAAATTTCCACTAACTAATTCACTGTAGATTTTCTTGAGCATAGTTGGAATGATCCAATTGAGTGACAATAACCATTTTGAAGGCAATTTCATAATACTACTATCGAGGAAACACTCGTCCCTATAGACAAAAAATCAAGGCTGTCGATTTTCACTGGCTTAGATTAGGTTAGTTTAGGTAGGTTACTTGATTATTCGTGAGTGTTAGTCCCACTTGAACTACTATAGACGCCTGTCCGTTTTGATCTCCAGATCAAAAGCAAAGTCATATATCGACAAAACACCTAGAGCTTACAACAAATTTATGGATATTGCTAATATTTACTTCAACCAATTCGCCGAGTTCGTAGAAAGTATGGCAACCAAGGAAGGAAGTAAAGGAAAAAGTGTTTAGAGGTTTTCACCTCAACTTCCTCTCTACAACTTTTACAAGTTAAGTCCTCGAAGATTTGTAGTCTCACCGCGTGAAGTACCAAAGGGACACTGTCCAGTTAGGACATCTCAAAGAGCTTCATAGGTCCAACGCCCGACTGCACCTTTTGGTTTAAAAAAATTTTAGATTTTTCAAAAAAAACAGCACAGAATTCGCCAGTGTTTCGGCTAATGTTTTTTAAATAAGATGGACTGTTCATACTGTGGTCGAGTTTGGTTATGTGAGAACACTATCAATACTCAGAACCAGAATAAGACCCTAGATAGATAGACCCATCTTCGGGTCAACATCAAAAAGAAATTCTAAAGCGTTATGGGCCCTCTAAGCATCTCCGAAGGAATTTCTACGATATATAATAAATTTTTCTCAAATCATTCGTTAACTTTTTTAGACCTCTTAATTCGAAGCTACATAACATGTAGAAAACATTAAAAATGTTAGCAAATCAAGTAACAGATAATAGTATCATTTAATGACCCTCAAAGACAAAGATTTTGACAGCTGTCTCCAAGAGATGACAGTTGATAAAAGCAGTGTTGTATTTTTACCTACTGAATGGAACATTAAAAGGTAACTGACTACAGTAAGTCAGTAATATCTATTACCATTCTTTACATATATTAACACATACTGGATTATTTCAACGTTTTCTTTTATTTCCTCTTTTTTCTGCTCATTTCCTCACCTGCTTTCTTTCTTTTCTCCTCGCAACCTCTTGTTTCCTGTTTTGTAAAAAAAAAATTCTCTCAGTTTCAGCTCCATGCTTCTGCAAATTCAGTATTTTGCACACATTTGTTTAGTCTTGCTCTCGAAATTAAACAAACAAAGCTCGCGCTCGCACAACTTCTGAGGCAGCTAATTAGTCGAGGGAGGAAGTTCAAAGGCGGAAAAGTGAGAGAAATTTCAAAGCATGAAATATAGTAGACTTTGCATTATAATTCTAATTCGTTTGCTAAAGCCAGCACAGCGAAGGCAACTGCCGTTGTGCTAATGAACTACATGTTTTAAAGCGACAACAATAACAATAACAACAAAAAAAGAGTTATAAATTTATGCTTTGGCATTGCAAGTGCTTAGCGGTGCAATTTTTATGTATTTAAGTAGAAGTATTTGTACATATATGTATGTATGTACATATATGAGTATGTTTATAGGTATGTGTGTATGTATATTTAGCATATTTATTTTGCAACTTTGTTGGCTCTGGCTCTGGCAAACTGTTTTCTTTTTATTTTTTATGAGTTTTTACATGCATAAAGCATGCACACATGTATTTGTGTGTGTAAACATTTATGATGTTAGAAATTTTTAGTGCCTCAATTGTTAGCGCTGCTAAGTAAATAACATTTGGCAACCACAAAGGTAAAGGTTAAGTACACAGCAGAGTAGCTTGCATGGTTAAAAAGGGGAAAATAGCAAAAAGCATGCATGCTGCAAAAATAATAGACGCTTTGGCGGAAAACAGCAACTCGGAAATTTTTATACCCCGAACCGGGTAAATTAAGTTGCCACGACGTTTGTAACAACCAGTAGGCAAATTTGGAGGCATCACCAGTGTATATATGGGAAATAGTCACACATTTTTTGAGATATCGATCTGAAATTTTGCACGCTGCTTTTTCTTCGCAAGAACCTGCTCATTTGTTAAAACCGATGATATTGAGCAACTATAGCATATAGCTGGCATATAAACTAACTGATCAGAATTGTGCTCTTCTAGGAAAAGCTTTTTTATTTCAGAAGATATCTTCACAAAATTCGGCATAGATTATTTTTCAAGGAAACTATATAACCTCTGAAGAAATTGTACAGATCGGATAACTATAGCATATAGCTACCATACAAATTGATCTGTAAAAATCAGATCCTTCTATGGAAAACTTTACTATTTGAGGGCAAATCTTCACGAAATTTGACATGTATTATTATTGAAGGTAGTTCTATAATCTCTAGATATTGTGTTGAGATCGAACAACTGTAGCATATAGATGTCATACAAACTGATCAATCAAAATCAAGATAAATACTGTGATAAACACTCTTTTATGATAAAAGATATGCAGCTGTGAAGGTTATCATAGCTTTGGTGCAGCCGAAGTTAGTTTCTTCTTGTATTTTTTTTTTAATTTTTTGCAAAATTTATTTAACACTAAATTTTAAATTTTAAAGACTTTTAAGTTCTTTTATTCAAAACATCTTAGGGTACGAGTTTTTAACAACTCTTAAACTAATCCTCAGCTCGCATACATACCAAAAATACACACATCTGCACTTCCATAACCTATACCTATTACACAGCGCCGTCAAGGTAACCGCGCAAATTTCATCACTAAGCCGCGTGTTTATTTAATATTTGACCACATTTTCGTCGCTTCGAGTGCCATGTAAACACAAGTACATATGTGTTTATGTATATAAGCGCATATTTATTTTCATACATCAATATTGACAGCTTGAGAAGTGACCGCCGCCACATTTGGCACAGTTGACAGTGAGGCACGCCACTCAGGCTAATTTGCCATATGCAAATTGTTGGAAAAATTTGGCCAATGCCGAGCTGGCTGACCAAAACAAGCAACAACACGTCGCACGCACCGCTTAAGGTGCAGTGCGGCGCAAATAATACCTTGTATATACATATCTACATATGCGCACCTATATATTTGTTTACAATTGCAGACTTTTAGCAAATAAAATCAGCTTAAACGACTCTAAATGTTTCCAATAAGCAGCTAGTAAATTTGTGTAAATAAGATTTCATGGCCAAACTTTATTACTCTTAGAATTCGAATTGGTGCGTCTAGACCGGCTAAATTTTTTTGGTTACTGGCATTTTGCAATATTGCTTAATATTGTGTAGTCGAAAAAGTCTTTTCGTATTTCTAATCAAACTTCAACTTATTTTTTTTAAATCTATAATAAACTTTAATTAACTAAATATTGTATGTACCATTTTGGTCGACCACTTTTTGCAATTTTTCCGCTAGAGACATTATTCCATCAGTGTAACCGTTTCTGGTTTCTCAGCGAAAAACTGCGACAAGTAATTCTCACTGGCTTCTCTTGAAGCCAACTTTACTCCATTAAAGGAGCTCTGCATTGACTAAAACAAATGATAGTCCGATAGTGCAAGGTCAGGGCTAAATAGTGGATGCATCAAAACTTACCAGCCAAGGTCTCCCAGTTTTTGCCGAGTCATCAAAGATGTGTGTGGTGTAGCGTTGTCCTGATGGAAGACGAAACCCTTTCTGTTGATCAGTTCTGGCCGTTCTTTTTTCGATTTCCTTCTCATCAGATGTTGACAGTGTAGAATCAATCGTTCGACCAGGCTAGAGCAGCTCATTGCGTTTGATTCCTTTCCAATCCCACCAAACACTCAGCATAACTCTTCGAGGCGTCAATCCAGGTTTTGCGACCATTTGTTGAGTTTCACCGCGCTTGGATCATGATCTTTTTCGCACATTAATGTCGTATTTGATCCACCTTTCGTCTCTTGTTACCATTCGCTTCAGAAATGGTTCGATTTCATTCCATTCCAGAACGGAAGCGAGCGAACTATTGTTGTGCTACATGAATTGATACAGCATCGTCTCCGTAAACTTCACAAATTTCTTTGGTGGCTTTCATGGCATTCTTCCCTTTTTTATATAAAATTTCAAAATATAGCGAATTTCTTCATTATTTTCACTCATTTTTGAACAGCTGTAACTTTTTTCAACTTCCCCGAATTTAATTTTTTTTTTGGTTAAATGAAGCTTAAAATCTCACCTTTCAATCTGACATAATGTGATTGGTAGCACTGGAGATATACGACTGCAACGACATCTATTGATAAAATACGAACGAAAATATTGAAAAAATGTATCCAAAGTTATCATAACGGAATAAACAAAATACAAGATTTACCAACAATTTTCGAATTATCAGTAATATGACTCTCAGTTAGAAAGTGTAGGTCTACTTAAAGAACTAGTTGTCAGTATTCCCATATTAAATTTTAATACTTAGAATTATAATCATAAATAAATCTTCAAAAGTGCAAAACATATGCAACTCTTGCATATTCACTATTTAAACACATTGCATAATTGCAAAATACCGTTATTTACTTATGCTTTTACGCACACTTCAACTTTCAATTTTCAAAGTGAAAAATCCGCCACCATCACTTCTAGTTGCCCTTTATAATACTTACGTTAGTGTAAACTCATATGCCTATATTCATTTTATGAATTTATCCCATTGAGGGCTTACTTTGTCCATTAAGCTGCAACATTTCAATCATTTCAAGGCGAAATACCTCGCCAACAACCCACAAACCTTCACTTTCTACCATAGTACCATACATATATCGTTCGTAAGTGAGCTACTCGGCAAAGGCATATGCATTTTGTTATGTTTTACAGTGAGAGGCTAAAATGAAGCAGTGAATGCATTTAGTTGCGAAGAGAGGGATCATAATAATAAATTCTTGATCAATTCAACTTTTTTTGAATGCTTTCCGGAGAGTTTCTTAAAATTCTATGATTTGGCACACATTTCTTAATACCTTTAGTCATCCTTTTTTTGAATAGAGTTAAAAATATTGTAAGGCAGGAACGGGAAAAATGAATGTTCTTCTCGTAGAAAATCGATACTTCACTTCTTCCCACAATATTGGCAATTGATATCAGCTAGTGTCCAGATAATATGATTAGTCAGAGAAATTGCCTAAGATGGCACTGGTCTCAAATTCGACTCGATTTCTTTATGTGGTTTCATTGGTTTTTCGACGATTATATGCATTTCGCCCGAAAAGGTGCTTCCAGAATCATTTTCTTTGTGAACTATCTATCCTAATCTAAAATAATAATCTTAGAAAACGAACTGAGTAAAGCATAACATTTTTACGACTCCAAAATGAACCCTGATATCTATTTGTATACACTAAAGAGGACAACTTAAGTTGGCTACCAAAATTATAACAACCAGAAAGGAACGTCGAAGACTAAAAATTATATATATAAAGGATCAATGTAACGAGCCGAGTCGAATTAGCCATGTCTGTGTTTTCATCTGTATAGTGAACGCCTAGCCCTCTCTGTTTATAATAAATCGCTCTAAAATTTTGCAGAGATCCTTTTCTTTCCAAGAAGCTCCTCATTTGTCGGTACCTCCGATATTGGATCTATATTTTTATTTCGGAGATGCTTCGACAATTGGTTCAAACGCAAAAGTGTATACATTTTAATAGAGAATATTTTGAAAAACATTAAAGCGACTTTCGATAATTAAAATTTAGTTTTGTTCTTGAATCCCGAAATATGAAATGCAACCTACGTAGTTGTCGAACAAACTGATCGATTAAATCCATGTCTTTGGATGGAAAACTTTTTTATTTGACAACGAATCTCATAAAATTTAATATGGACTATTGTCCTAGGCAACACTACAATCTCCGAACTTTTTTCGGACAACTAAAACATATCTCCTTCTTCTTCTTTATTTGCGTAGACACCCCTTACGTGGTTATAGCCGAGTTTACAACCTCATGCCAGTCGTTCTTCCTTTTCGCTATTTGACGCCATTGGAGATTCCTAGTCTAGCCAGGTCCTTCACCAGCTAAGGTCTTAGTCTTCCTCTGCTTACCCAGGTGGATACTCCTTTGAATGCTCTCAGGGCATATAGTTGCCACAAAAATTGGCCGAAGTTAGCTTCTTTTCTTGTTTTTTCTAAATTATATTTTCAAGTTCTCTGATGAATTTCGACCAAGTCATCCCTCAATGAGTTTAATGCGTGAATGTATTCTGAAATTCGAGAACATGATCAGTGAATCGAGTCACTGTATTCATATAAAAATGTATGCATTTTGCGGCCATATCGCGTTGCAACTAGCATGTGAATCCATCTGTGTACAAGTATATGTTTGTGAGTGGCAGAGTGCTCATGCAAGCTGTCTGCCTGCAGCCATTGAAAGTGCTTTCCATCAATAAATTATGAAGTGTGTGCTCGTAACGCGCTAAAAGTAGAGTAAGAGAGCGAAAAGGTGAATAATGAGAATTGAGGGCGTAGGGTGTAAAGCAAATAATCAAGGTGCATGTGTGTTGATGTGTGGAACAAAACACTACTACAACTACGCGTAAGGATAATATGCATATGGTTGTAAATATGGAAATGCAAGTATTCATAGATGTGAGTAAACAAAGAGTATTGACGCACAAATGGATGGATGGAACTAGGAGATATATGGTGTACCACATATAGTATGTATGAATGTATGCATGTATGTACATATGTATGAATGTAGTTCTTGGTATAGCTACATTCAAAATGGTGCAATTCGTGGCAGAAAGCGCGCGTATTCAAAAGACTTCAATATAAATGAATTTTTTAAAGCAAATGGGTGTGGAAACCTTGTCTTTGGTAGCTAGTTGAACCAATTGATTAAAGCGAACAAATCCATTCGTTACTTATTTAAATAATTTATTTAAATACATATCAACAGGAAATATGTTAACATTGTCAATAAATAATAATTAATAATTCAACAACACTAAGGAATGCAAGTACTTCAGATTCAAGTTACACAAGGTTTCCCACACCTTACTCCAGACTGCCAACCCTGTAAGCAACAAAATCGATAACAGCTAGAACTCTAGAACAGAAGCTTAAAGTCGAACCCGCCAAAAATCAGTAATTTCGTTGATTGATATAGTAACTTTTTTAATTTTATTTCACAATTTTTGCCAAGTGTGACAGCCTAAAAACACTAGATGTGCCCCTAATAAAATTAAAATTGATAAAGTCCCAGCACAAATTTCATTTGAAATTTTATGATTTTTAACATACATACATATGTACTTTAGGTATATGTATATTCATCTTAGTTAGTTTATCTCCATCAGAATCTAGCAAGCTTACAAAGATTTCAAGCTCGATTTGAGTGTGTCTAATATATTTTGCACGACTTGCAGCGTTACTAAGTCTTATAAAAGGTAGCAAATATGCATAATTATTTACAAATAAATTGAATTAAATTAAATTAAATAACAAAGTAATATATTATACAAATTCATGACAACTCGGAGCTATGGGAGTGTTCTGCCGACACCTTTGAGCAATTAAATTGATTTAGATCTAGCTCACTTATTAACTTGCATATTTTAATGTTTATAATATTGTGTAGTAATTTATCACAGCAAATAATTGTAATTATTTTATTTTTTTTTTAATACAGTAGCAACATTTTGAGATAACTTTATTGTTATGTTATGGTTATTGGCATAATCTTATTTTTATTAGATAATGTATACCGTATATCATTTTTTTTCTAAGAGTAGTTTGAAGTTACCGTATAAATTTAATAAGATACCGTAGCAAATCGAAAATGAAGTTTTCCAATATCGCTTTTGGAAAGTAATTTTACTCTGAAATGGAATTTTCACAAGGAAAGATCAGAAACTCCAAAAAATATATATGTACATATGTATATAAACTATCAGCCTTCCAATTTGTTGATGAACGTCAGTTCCTCTCTACCAGTCATTATGGTAAGTTCACCTCGGAATTCGATAGGTATACCCTACCATATGTAGGTTTTGAGACAACTTTAGGGTGTCAATATACAAGTATTTACAGACATATAAATGGGTATATCGAATTTCGAGATTCTTACCTAATTTAAGCTTAAATGACTGGACTAGTCTCTCAGTTTTTGGTATATCCATGTGAGATTTTGCATACGTCCCAAGAAGCGGCTCATTTGTCAAAACCGTCGATAACATACCACTACAGATTAGACCAGCTATAGAAGCTGTTCCAGCAATTCGATGTTTTTGTATAAAAAATTATTTATTTTACAAAATATATTGACCAGGCGTTGACGCTTGTTGAATTTGAAAACGAACGGAATTTGATGACCAAGATCTCGAACGATTGAATTGCATAGATCTTAATCCAACCGTCTTCGTTGGCATATAAATAAAAAATGATTTATTTTACAAAATATATTGACGAAATTTGGCATGATTTGATATCCAACATAATGCTGCAATCTCCGAGAAATAGGATAGATCTAATCACTATAGCATACAGCTGTCCTACAAACTGATCGATCAAAAATAAGTTCTTTTATGGAAAAAAATTTAAGTTGTGACGGGTATTATATACATAGCTTATGTGCAACTAAATTTTTAATTTTTTCCAGTTTTTATGAAATTCTATACGAGAATCGATACCTAAGTAAATTTTGAATCGATATCTGGAAGCAGAAAAATTTTGAACCAATTTTATTCCATGAATTTAGCGGAAGCAAACCCAATTTTCAAAAACATATTTCTCAGAAAATCTTTTTAGGGATCTGTTAAACAAGATTTTTTAAGTCCATAAAATATGGAATTATTTTGAGTTTCATTATATTTTGAATAAAGGAGTATCATACAGAAACTAAAGACAATATTTGAACCAACATTAAAATGAGAATCAGCTTTATCGCGACCATTTGGTTGAGAGAAAAATTCTTGCCATCTCTCTTACACTTGCCTCACGATTACATCATATCCTTCCTATATATTAGGTTGTCAAAAATCAGATTTTCGCTTGGCGCTGAAAGAAGTAGTTCTAGTTTTGTTCGTCGCATCGGGTCATGCTATACCTTTTTGGAAAGTTGCCCCATTTTGAGTTTCAAAACGAGCCTGATACTAATTTTGAATATTGAAGGCCGCGTAAAGTCATCATAAGCGACAGAAACTAAAGACAGATGTATGAACCAACATTAAAATGAGAAATGCACAACGATGGTTTCAACGTTTTCGTTCTGGTGTAATCGAAGATGCGCCACGCTCCGGAAGCCTGTCGTCGTTGCGATAAAATCACTGAATTGGTCGAAAGAACCGGCATAGTAGCAGCCGTAGCATCGTCAAGAGCTCTCTTGAGTCACCATCTCTCTTACACTTGCAATCAAAAAAAAATTACAAAAATACATATCCTTTTTGGACAACTAATATATATTCATAATACTTTTTTAATATTTTTATCTGTTGAAGAGGTTGTAGGTCGTCCAAAACAACAATCTCTCGACCGCCTTGAAGGCTTTGTACCACTCGTATGCTTGTGTTTTTGATAAAACTGAATGAAAAATGAAAGTTCTAGAAACTATGCTGTAGGTTTTACGCTTGAAAAAATTAGTGGCCAATCATAGATTGTCGCTCGGATATCATACAGAGAGCTTTCGTACTTATAGTCATAATTGATTTTGATTGTCATCTACTTGGACTTTTTAGGAACTTATGATGCATATAGAGGTTGCTCAAATATGACTAATGTATTCTGAAAACATTAATCATTATTAGAGGTTAGTTTTTTTAAGATTCTATATGTAGGAGCTACGGTAGAGTTCGATTTTGGGGCTATTCACTCTTTATTGCCTAAAGGTCTACCCAGTATTATAGAAGAGAAGTGACCGCTTTCATATCTCTGCCGTTTTTCCTTTTTGTTGGAGTTTTTTGTTTGATCTTTAGCCAGAAATTACTTCAAAATACTTGTATCATTTGCGACTTCATAGGCCAATGACCCAGTTTGTGTATACAAAAAACAAGCATTGAAAAAATATTTTATTTCATATCTAGATCGAAAAACTTATTTGATGTTAATTTCGATTTCAACTTTACCCAATTTTCACTCTTTGGTGATCTATTATCAACGTGGGCTCACGATCATCACCAACTGTCAAACTCTACGGCCTCACAGCAGTTTACTCATAGTAAAACCTACAAAAAAATTATATTTTTTTTATTTTGGTAATCCATGGCTTAAGTCTGTGACAAAGCTAAGCCTTCCAATTGACTTAACGCAATGAGGCGACCTTGTCCCGCCTTACGAATGTTACGACATGTTTTGTTGTTATTGTCTGCCATATTCCATAATTCACTTGTACATAAATATTAATTTATTTTTAATCATAAGCAACTTTTTTGTTGATTTTTATATACATATGTACATATATTTTTGTACATACTCATATATGTATGTATTTCTCTACGAAAATTCACATTCAATGCTTAAGTTCTACTGTATGACATCACTGGCGCCCAAAACGAACGCAAATGTAGACCAGCAGCAGCAACAACCACAAACATAAATAATTCAACGCCCGTTTATGGAAAACTTGTTCCGAGCAACAAAACGTCCAAGCGCCACAACCGCACGCAAATTGAGCGCCACAGAAGCGGAAAGTTGTAAGAACACGCTCACACGGCCAGCACAGTTAGCTTCACGCTGAGACGATGACAGCTTAAAGCAAAGCATTACTGCCACCTAAGTTGTCAAAGATGCTGCGCTGAAGATTTGTGTGTCACGGCGAGTGCTGGATGGCATCAGAGGGGCAGGGGAGGGTAGACAAAGAACAAAAATAGTGTGTGTAACCGCTTAAGCTCCCGGTTGATAAAAAAACTGTTGTTACTGTGTGACCTTGCTAAGAAATACACGCATTCACGCAAACATACATATGTATCTCATACATACATATGTACTTACAAAGCCTTATGTACTTACTCCCATTCGGTACATTCTTCGGCGTAGCATCCCAGCGACCGAAATTTTGTGTGAAAAGAATAATGAGTTGGTACATATGTTTGCTTGCTGTTGGCGGCTTTGTCACCCAAATATCCGTATTTATTACTCGTACTGCTTACTTGCAACATATCTAATCGCAGCTGGTGAATGCCACATCGGACGCTCAAGCGCAAAGTCATTGTTCATGGTCAGTGTTATGTTTCGTAGACATTGTTGTTGTTGTTGTGGCTGCTAATGCTCACGTGGGTTTTAAGTTGTATGTTGTTGCTGTTATTATTTGAGAAACTTTGTTTGACATTGGCCTTTCTTGGTTTTTCTATTGCCACATGCGTACAAATTTACAAAAAACACACAAACGTCTATTTTTAGCTCACAAGTGTACCCGGTAGAAGTGTTGTAGTATACCAGCAGCAATTACTCTTACGTTTTTTTTTTATAATTTTTCAGCTGGTTGAGCATATGAAACGGAAAAAATTATAACTGTACATTATGAAATAATGAATGATGTGCAGTTATGTGAACTGACACTTACACACACATGTACACATACAAACAAATGCATCGGTTCCAACAAAATACCTGATATTATACAGGTGGTTGATCAGCATATGACTACACGAGTTTACGCTCGTGTTAAACTTACAAAGTAAAGCTTCCAATTTTCGAAAACAAAGACTTTACCGAAAAATAAATTAAAAATCAATTAAATTAATTGACATACAAACAATTACTTTGAAACACCGCCTAAAGTTCGTATCAGATTTCGTGACTGCTGATCACTTTTCTATCATTGGGAAACTCTAAAATTGCAGAATTTTGATTTCGGGATCCCGAGAAAAATCATAATTATTTTGTATAGCACTTTACTTACTCTTATTGCATGGTACATAAATTGAATTGTGCAATAAAATAAAAATACATACACATGTTTAACAATTTTCGGGATCCCGTGATGAATACAGTTAATTCGAGCACTCATAAAAAATGTGATTTTGTTTTTGTTTGAATGCCATATTTACACACTTCAATAATTCGCCATTTAGCACTATAAGGCTACCAAACTACTAAATTATGATTTCGGGATCCCGAAATTTGTAAACAATTGTTTTTGCTGTATGATTCTTCTTTAAAGAAATTGAGTTTTAAATAAGTAAAAAAATAACAAATAATAAAAATTTTGTAATCTTTCGGGATCCCGGATTTTCAAATTGAAAACTCAAAAAAAAAACTATTTCAATTAGAATAACATATTAACACACTTGAAAATGTATCCTTCTAGCACTATGAGGCTACCAAAATATTAAATTTCGATTTCGGGATACCGCAATTTGAAAAAATTGTTTTTGTAGCTCTAAAACTTAAATTATATAATAACATTTTGAATTTGGTTCTCTCTTAATTCCAAATAAGAAAAACAAAATAACAAAAACTGCAATTCAAACTTTTCGGATAAGTAAATTAAATTTAATTTTTAACCATTTAAACTTTTCGGTATCCCGTGATAAGTAAACTAAATTTAAGAACTCAAAGAAAATATTTCAGTTTGATCATATTAATACCCCCATATATTACTCCCTTTATTACCTTGAGACTGAGAAGTAAATTAAAATTTCGGGATCCCGAGCTTAATATATGTATGTATGTACACACATTTTTGTATCACACTATTTGAAAAATAAATTTATATATTGAGGATGATTTTTATTTCACGGTAACATAAATTCAAATAAGCTAATAAATAAATAAAAAAATATATAAATATTTTAAATTTCAGGATCCCGAAAAAGGCAATTTAGATACTGCAAAATATGTTTCAGTGTCAATGCCTTATATACACAATTATTCTTTCGGCACAATGAGATTTCGTAATCTCAGAAACATAATTTCGGGATCCCGAAATTAACATACATAGTATGTACATTTGTATATCACACTATTTTGAATTATAAATTTGTATAATGAATTTATTTTGGCACAATGAGGTTTCCTAATTTCAGAATCATACTTTCGGGATCCCGAAATTAACATACACACATTTGTATATCACCCTATTTTAATTAATAAATTTATATAATGAAGATGATTTTTATTTCACTTACAAATTACTAAAAATACATAATTTTTGAAATCTCGGGTTCCCGATAAAAGTGTCTTCAATTTAGTTACTGGAAAAAAATATATTTCAGTGCGAATACAATATTTATATAAATATACAATTTGCCTTTTGGCACTAGAAGATATCCAAATTCAAGAATCGTGATTTCGGGATCCCGAAATTTATAAATATAATTTTTGTAGCACACAATTCGAAACTCAATGTTTACATTTTGAATATTATTTCCTTGCAATTTACAAATAAGCAAAAATATATCTAATTTTTTTTTTTAATTTCGGGATTACTTGAAAAAATTCGTAAGAAAAATTATTCAAAGTTTCCATATTTAAATACAACACATATATAATATTACAGCATATGTAAATTAGTATGCTATATGCGTAAATTTACACTATGTAACAGTGTCAACATTTATGTTTTTCTAATCACATAATCATCGTGTCTGACAACAATGCGGAAATATTAATAATTACCAGAAGTGAGTCGACCGTTTCGGCACTCCCCCTCGTTTTCAAATATGCGATATGTGATATATGGAAAAACACTTGTTTATCTATACATATATTTATATATATGTATCTATGCGTAAGCTTAAACATAAACACACGATTGCTTCGTCATCTCATTATGCTGTTGTCGTACACCAGTTGTAATCGGCCGTAATGTTACACCGTAGTGTAATGTTATGACATCATAAAGTTTTAACGTCTTTTTAAGTACATAATTATTACAAGCAACATCAAATTTTCACAAAATTAACAATTCTCGCAAGAAAAATTAATGGTGTTTTAAACATGGTGTAAATATTAGTTTGAAGGTGAAATAAAAAGTTAATATAATTCTTTACAAAATATTTCTTTTAAGTGACTGCACCTTCCAACTTTTACTTTAACAATTATGCTCTAATATTTGAGTGTATTCATGACTAATCATTATTTTGAAGTAATTTGTATTTCATTCTCATTTCTATATCTAAGGCTAACAGCATAGTAAAATATAAAGAAAAAACCAGCGATAAATTTTTTCGAAATTAGCCAAAAAAAATTGATTCATGCTGCAGCTTAGTCTCATTTGATCAGTTCTGATATATAGTACATACCTCTTCTCCTTTCTTTAGATTCAGTAATATATGTGTTCTGCATCTCACTATGTTCACAGCCTTAGTAGAACAGCGAACTAAAAAAAACTTAAAAAGCTTCAACAACACTGTCAAAGATATAAATAAGCAACTGCATTGTGTAAGTAAACAACCCCTTAAAAGAAAAATAATTTCTTTATAATATATTTCCTAAGTGATATCTTAAAAGAAATATTTTTTACTAAAGGAGAAATCGGGTATCTTCCCAATGGTTTCGACAATAGAGAAGAATACTAAGAAGATAATAGTTTTGTGCATCATACTGTCAGTGATGAGTGAGGTCGAAGAGGCTGGAGACAAGTGCCAAATATGGCGATATCGAATAAAGTTTTTGCTTTATTCCTTCTCATTTTAGTAGAGAACTCAATCTCGCTGCTAAACATTTGACTCTTTCGAAGTCTACCAGGTTTAACTTTCCTCTTCTGCTCCTAGTCCTTCACACAAAGTTTTTCGATGCCGAAGTTCCAACTACACCTGTTTTTGTTATTAAAGCTACAAATTCTTTCTAAAAACCACATTTATGTACATCTATGGAAACCTTACTTACTTTGACAACTCGGTAAAGTTTTCTAGAAATACCAGATCATTCCCGTCGCACAGAGAAGAATTTTATCTCGCCTGGAGTTTTTAAAAATTTACATTAATTTACTAGTGAAGGGTAGGGGGATATAATAGCCTTGAACTCAGACTCCGTGCATTCAAGGTTTATGAAAGAATGCCTAACCTCGCTATCACTACGTGTTCAGAAAAGTGCCGATGCCAGTGTAATCACAGATATTAAGCTGTCGAGCTGACAGAAAAAGGCTACATAACGCCGCTATCAGTAGAATGAGAACCGGCTAGACCTCCGCTATCTTCGTGCGCCGTATTTCTGTATAGCTGGGCTTCGCGGGAGCTTTGTTAACGCTGTATTAGTCCTTCTCACATGTTGCTTTTGGTTCAAAGTAGGTCGCAAGAGGCTTAGGGAGTTCTTCGCTCTCAGTAAAGTTCGCCTTTCCCTAATCGTAGAGCATCTAACTGGTTATTGCCCCGTCGGTGTCCACGCGATATGGTTGGAAATCTTACCGGATTTTAGTTGTAGAAGCTATTCTGAAGAAGATGAGGTAGAAGCATTATCAGTTCTTTCTTGATTGTCCGACTTTTGTGTTATAGCTTAAGCACCACGAAGCTCATACATTCAGACATTTCGGTGAACTGGTGAGGATAGAAATGAAATGGAGAATCAGCATTGTCCTCAAGGCTCTTTGTCGACTTATAAGATCTGATTATAAGAGCTATATTTTCTGTTTTTACAAAGGCCTGTATATAGTAGTTCAAGGGTGACTCCGTACTTCAGGATCCTTCAAAGAATAATAACATAACCTAACAAATAAATTTGATATTTTATTTTACCATTACCACCGCTAAGGTGTGCAAAAATATGAAAAGCCCCAATTGTAACGGATTTCAAACTGAACAGTTTTAAAGCTTTTTAATTAATCTTCTTTAACGAACTTGATAATATGAGCTCCCCATACAACAGAAGCCATATATAGTAATCTCCATGACTAAGTGAACACAGTTGCCGTGCTCAAGTGCATCCTTTCTCGACCGACCGCATACTTAATTCCACCTAACTAACGGTGCATTTAATAGTGTTCTGAAATCAAAGTCAATATTTTTAGAAACACGGGCAACTAAATGGACGCATGACACGCACTACGTGACCTGATATCGATACTTTCGCACCAGACTTTACGTACTACATGTGGTTGTGTGTTGTTGTTATTATTTTTGCCACATGGCGCCACTTAAGCATATCAAGCACCAAACACGAAATAAAATGAGTGCCAAGTATTCCGCTATTAAACGAAAACAAAAGCCAAAACGAAACAGCGAATGTGGGAGATAGCCATGCCAATAACAACAATAACAAAACAACAAGTTCGACTGGCGTATCGATGACTTTTCAATTTCCATTTAGTCGCTGCGTCTGCCAGTGGCAAGCATTTCAAAGCGTGCTGCAGAAGAAGCCTTGGCCGAAGTGTTGCCGCACATAAAGACGAGTCATCGTGAAGCGTTCAGAAAAACTTTTGCCGCTCAACAGTGGAGCAGTGGAATGAAAGATGATACTTACTGTCAGTTGCCACTTGCCACATGCCACATGGTGGTACTCTGTGCACAGAAGGACATGCATGCATATTCGAGCTTCGAACATAAATATTTGTTGTTGTTGCGAATTGACAACTGAGCGTGAGTGGAGTTTCGAGTGGTCAGTCGTGACTGAAATGTTGTACAAGCCTTGCTGTGTGTCCCATATATGAAAGTATGATATATATACAGATATGTAGGTATGTATGTACATACATATATGAGCACAAATGTTTATTTGCAGAGCGATAAATTCTACATTTGCTTTTTGCTGTACGTAGGAAAGTGAATGTTTGGTGAGGCTCTTAGAATCAGTTTTCTTTTGGGGTTAGAAAGTGACAAGAAAGGAGAACAATGCCTGAGGATACTTTTCAATAGAATTTCTTTACTTTCCTTAAAACACTTTAATTGTGGTAAAAGCTTAAAGCTTAACTTTTCTATGCAAGAACTTCCAAGATAGGAGACACTTCAAAAATTAGTGAAGTAAACATCAAGAAGTGGCCAATTTTAAAATTATCCAGCAACTCTGTGGATTTAGAGGAAAATCTGACATTTTTCTACCCCAATGAGCTTACATCTCTTTAGTTATAGTATTGATAGCAGTGGAATATGTCCCTTCTCGCCCAACTGAAAAGAAAGGCATACGCAAAAATAATGTTCCAATATCTCATCATCGTCCATGCTCTGCATTCCGCCGAATCATCTTTTCTCAGCTTCGGAGAGTGGGATCTTAAGGTTAGGTGTCATGTGACGACCTTACAATGTTACTAAGCTCCCTTTTGCCTAAAAGTAGAAGATTTTAGTCTGGCTCCCATCAACACTACCCCAAAGCAACTTTGTGGTATGCTCTGCATTGCTTTATTTCTAAGGCCTGAGGTGTTCCTCTAGGGGCCATTGCTTCAAACAACCCTTGAAGGAGTTGAATGGCCTGGATCTCATCTGGCTTTTCATATCCTTCTATTCCCCCTACTAAAAGTCTAGTTATTGATATTTAGTAACATATTGGCTGCACGGGTGGATGAAATTGCCGCTTGGCTGCCCATCCACTAGAATGTATCTTTATCGAATTACTGGTTAGAGCAGAAGCCTTCTTCACATTTTCTGTTATGCCCATAATTTCGGCCTGAAAGGCTGAATTTTAGTATAGTTTGTGTTCGCTCCTATTCTTCTCTCACTATTTGATCATTCAATAAATAAGTAGATTTTGTGTTGAAACTGCTGATTACACAATTATTGGTCGGATCTTCCCTTCTGGAGTATGAAAATGATGTGTTTAGTTCCTCGTGGTTCTCCTTTTTTTCTTTTTATAAGGCTGGTCTACTCTCAAAATAACTTCAACTTTTAATAACAAAAAAAATGTGTTTCTCTTTCTTTTAGAAATGTCTTTTAAGTGTCTGTATATGTATATATCTAGATAGTTATTTTAATAAATGATATTAAAATAATTTCTAGTAACACTATTTTGTCTACTTCAATTTTGTCTACTTCAAACGCCGTTTGATCTACTTATAAATACTCAATTAACCAAAATTCGCGCAAAGTGTGACCAACGAGATTTCGTATGTAAATTTTTGATATCCAATTTAGTTAAGATCTCATAATAATAGATTACTTGTTTTGTTAATTTTCGCAGAGGCGTTTCTTTGAATTTCCATTTTAAGCTAGCAACTTGAGTTCTAAAATAGGCAAACATATTTATATACAGTAGTTTCAATAATATTATGCATATTTCTCTGAATTTCTACATCTAAATTTCAGTCTCTAAATTTAGTAATAACAAATGTAAACAAATTAGTTTTAATATAAATTACTAACAGAAGAGATATTTCTTATGATCACCTTTAGAATTAAAAAGCAGAAAATATCAGAAAATCAGCAGAAAATATCAGAATGAAAGAGTTGAGCAATCAAATAGTTTGTTTGTGCCTAAAATATCTGTTAAGGAATAAATTATCTTTTCTGACGTCACAAAATAGTTGTAAATAGAACAGCTTTAATTGGAAACTAGTTCTTTTTATAAATAAATGAGTCAAATGACGCCATTACTACTTAAAAAAGTTGACATATTGACATGTAAGTATGTATACATAAACCTTGTTAATTTTAATAAACGAACGACTCCCGTAGATAGCTTCAAAGAAGAATAAACGTAAGTTAACGGCTGCACCGAAGATATAATAATCTTCACAGGCGCATTTCGAATGGCATAAAAGGTTATAGAACGATATTTATATTAATTTTGATCGATCAATTTGTACGGCAGCTATGTATATTCTTTAGTGCGTCGATTCCATAACACATGTTCATAGATTGTAGCGTCGCCTAGGACAATAATCTATTCGTACAGATACCTTCAAAAGTAAAAAAGTTTTCCATATAAGAAACTCTTGCAACATGTTGCCAAACGATCCGACGTTTCCTTTTGAGCGTTACAAACTTATTGCCAGCAAATTTAATATAAAATTCTGTTCAGGGGATAAAAGCCAAAATCATTGAGTGCACCAAATATAGCAGTTCTTCCTGTGACAGTATTTTTCAAACTCGTTTTAACCTAAAAAAGGCATAGCATATAAATTTAGCAGAACCGTTAGTCAAGTCAAAATTTATTCTATCAAAATGAACAGATACAGATATATGCTATATACATATGTATATACATAAAAATATGTATGTGAGTCGTAAATTGCCACACTTAGTGACACTTCATTGCATTATTATTGATTCTAAAACACGCTTAATTCGATTTAATTAGCACAAATTTACCCACATATGTATATACCATATATGCCAACAAATTAACACACCTGTTCATCCACCAAATTGTCGATTGTAAAAAACATATTTAATTAATACAACGCATATATTGCATATTAGATATCTCAGCTGTAATTATTCGACTCAAAAGCCTTTTTTTTTTCTTCTTCTTTTTACCATTTGTATTGTTGCTGTTGTCGCAGCACACGCCAGACATGAAAGCGCCAATTCGAGCGCAAATGCGGGAATGGTGGAATGCTTGAATTAATTGCAGCAACGGGTTTTTATTTTATTATTATTGCTATTATTTTTTAGAGTGCCGTGCCTCATGCAGCCTTATCTCTCAGCGTGAAATGGCAATGCAGCGAAGCGATACACGTGCTGGCATGCATGAGTGTGTGTTTGTATCCACTTACAGTGGGTCACAGAGATAATGGAGCCTGTTCACTTTGTCTACTTGTTGAGTGTAATTCAAATATATATTTATTTTTGAACAAATTTTATAGGTTCCTTAGGGATTACACCACTTTAAATTTATAATTTCAATACTAGAATTTGTATTTTAAGAAATTTTTTCCGGGAAAAACATAAACCAGATTAATATTATCGATATAAAACGATTTTTTAAAATCTATTTTTGAGATTTAAAATAATATGGCAACTATCCAAGTGGTTCACGTCAGCCCAACCGTCATTGTAGAGCTCTGCGACTTAAATAAATTCTGCTTCAATATACATAGACACTAAATTCAAATTTCATATTTGATATAGTTTTTATACAAAAAGCTCGAGTTATCTTTTTGACTATATCGAAAAAATGGAATTTGAGATTTTCATGCAAAATTTTTTTTGAGGTCCACCTTACAAATATATTTGTATCTTATATTTTAGACCTTTAAGAAGCAAAAAACTATTTTTAGTAGTCGTAGTAGTGTATAACCGCTTAAAAATACATAATGGAGTAACCTTCTACAAATTAATCATATCTGCAAATAGATTATGGAATATTTCTAGGAAACTCATCTGAAGTAAAAAGCTATTTAATATAAAATATTGGACCAAAACTAGGTCACAACTGGGAACAACTTTTGACACGACAGCGTACTCGCTTTACTTCAAAATAACTATCTATAATCTTAAAGACGATACTGGAGTAATATTCTGATGCAAAAAGCCGGAACACAACCTTTTTGACAGCGACTATTGGAATTACGAAAGGTTCTCTTTATATCTGGATAATCTGGACAATATACATTCAATTGTACGGTTACACCTCATGAATCGTTTTTATCTAAATATACAGTAGGCTATAGGAGCATAAGGGATATGGGATAAGATTGGAGTTGCTTGGCCCTGATGATGAAGTTTCACTTTCGAAGACCAGGTAGAAAAAATCAGCAAATACACAAAAATATTGAAGAATCAATAATTTATTCACAGTACGTGTCGCTTTAAGGGGATATTCTAGCCTTAAGAGCTAGCTCGATTTAGCCATATCCATCTGTTCGTCTGTATGTACATCCGCGAACTACTCCCTGAACTTTCAAAATATCGGTATGAAATTTTGTTCACTCCCTTTTTAACTCGAGAAGCTGCTAATTTGTTAGAATCGCCGATATCGGATCTCCATTCATGTAGATGTTATAAAAACTGGTCGCCCAAAATGTAGTTCTTGTACGGAAAACTTGCTTCGTTGGCATGATATCTTCACGAAATTTGGAATGCATTATTTCTCATAGAAACGTTACAATCGAGATCTCAGAGATGGTTTAAATCAAACAACTATAGCATATAGAGGACTGCTAAACTCTATAATACTCTTAAGGGCATTATAGTTTCTTCTTTTAAAAAATTGTTTTGTACTCTTGAAAAATGAATAAATATGTGGTACAAAATATATGGTGAATGTTTCTTAATATTTTTTTTAAAGTTGGGCCCTCAGACCAGCATACTCCCAGAAATGTGATTCCGGAGGGATATCTTCTGGTATGCAACTGAAGACCAAAGGTGCAACAGTTGTGCAACAAGGCTCCCAGCTACCGTCTAGAATCGAAATAAATTATATACATATATATATATATATATATATATATATATCGATTAGTTGTGACATCAGTGAAGAATTTCGAGATTAGTTTTGCCAAAAAGCAGCTTCTCATACTTTATATATTTTAACATAACTTAGTTTATCAGTTATAGGCACCTCCAGCATCTGCATAGCATATGTACACCAGAAACTTTAACTAAATTATAATTTATAAAAAAGTTCGACTCAATTTTAGCAATCTGTACTCCAATATTTTTTAATATCTGGGGCAACAGACATAAAACTACAAACATTCGCGAAGTGACAATATAAAAACTTTACTTTATTTTGCATATTTATGTGTCTACTTTATTAATATAAGTTGACCTGCATATTTTATATGCCAAAATAGCATAAGTGCAGCAATAGCAAAAGGGAAGTCATATTGAAATCATTTAAATGTCGTAAACTCTGAGGAATACAAGTTTTTCCTATTAAAAAAAAAGAAACAAAATAAATATACTCATTCAAGGAAATGTGAGAACATAACATTGTGTGTTATTTTTTATGCGAGTAACCGAAAGTATACCCACTTCCGTTCGCAAATTGCACGCAGCTTCCATAAAACATCAAATGCGAGAAACGCAAAATTTATTAACACAGCATAATGATTTAGACATAAAAGTGTTTACAAATGTGTATAACATAAACAACGGTAAAATGTGTGCTGAAAATTATTTGCGAAAAACTAAATTTTCTTTACGTTGTTGTATAATTTTCCTGTATTTGTGCGCCAGCGTAAACATAATTTTGCGATTACCTCCGATTACATATATTATTTTCCATTTTATGTGCATGTGCATATGTATGTACGCTTTTAAGTGGCATGCCACAAGTGCACGGGTGTGTGTTGCTGCTATTTCACCTTAATTCACCACGTACCTTAACGGTGTGCAATGTCGCTGGCGGTGATTTTTATTATTGCTGGCATTCAAGGTGCATTTTGTCATCGCTTAATTTATGCGCAACAATGCAGCGGTAAGAAAAACAACAACAAGAAAGAGCGTTGACTTCGGTTGCAACGAAACAATAATACCCTACACAGGTGCATTTCTTATACCATCAGAAAGGTTTAAAAGATGTATATCCTGATTTTGATCGGTCATTTTGTATGGCAGCTATAAGATATAGTGGTCCGATCTGAACGATATATTCGGAGATTAAACCGTTGTTCTGGGTCATAATATCTGCCAAATTTCGTAAAGATAACTGTTCATATAAACAAATTTATCATACAAGAACTTCATTTTGATCGGTAAATTTGTATGACAGCTAAATGCTATAGTGGACCGATCTAAACAAAATTTCCGGGGATTGTAGCGTATTTCTCGAAAATAATCTGTGACAAATTTCGTGAATATAATTTTTCAAATAAAAAAGTTTTCCTCACAAGATCATGATTTTGATTGGTCAGTTTGTATGGCAGCTATAGGCTATAGAGTTCCGATCTGAACAATATAGTTGGAAATTGTAGTGCTATCTTGTATCATAAAATGTGCCAAATTTTGTAAAGATAACTGTTCATATAAAAAAGTTTTCCATATAAGAACAAGACTGATCGGTCAGTTTTGTACCACAGCTATATGCTATAGTGTTTCAATCTGAGCAATATATTAAGAGATTGCAGCGTTGCCTTTGACAATAATCTGTGTTGAATTTCGTGAAGATATCTTGTCAAATAAAAAAGTTTTCCATACAAGGATTTAATTTTTTTACTTTAATATACCCTCTTCGGGGTATAACAACAACGGCATGCATTGTACAATTACACAAACACTACAACATATTAACATGACTATTTGAAGCACTCATCCAACATACATACATACATATCTTCATAAATAAAAAACATAGTCACTCCTGTTGTTGTTGTAATATATTACAGTGTTGCCAAAGCCATACAAAGTGTAAATCACAACGCTGCCGCACGCTCAGCAGTACCGTTGGTGTCACCGGCGCTGACGGCCGCTTCAAGCATTCACCGCTTTGAATTACAGCTTTTTCAACGCTTCGCAATTTTTCTGCTTCTTCTGCATGCTCGTTGTTTTTGTTATTGGCGCCGGCTCTTGGCAATGACGCGTTGTCTGCGGCGAACGATAGAAAGTGGGCGTGCAATTGACACATTTTCATGCAAAGCAGACAATCGAGCACAATGAAGCGCAGTTCAATGAATTATTGCATGTCTCACGCATGCTCAATACACACATACATATATATACATACTATATGTGTTGGTGTGTTCTCAGCACTTATTTTGGCACAACAAATTATCTAGATAGCTGCATTAGCGCAGCAGACGAATTACTTCGGTTGGCATTTCCATATTTATACGCAAATAATATTCTTTCTTCCAGCCAGAAATGGCAAGCAAATATCAATTTATTGCTTAAATTCAAAGCACTTAGTGGTTATGGAAAAAAATATCATTATAACGGTAATGGTACTGGTTTAGCATTGTAACTCTGTTTTGGAAGTGATTCTTATGAAATATTTGACACTTAATGATCTTCTAAAGTTGGAATACTCTGCTTTTGCGAGGGAATGAAATTGCGCTGAATCAGGGAATAAGCTCTCTTCGGTGACGCATGAGTCTAAAGTTCCGTTGATATACAATTTTGAAATAGTAAAGTAAGTTTTTTCTGACCGCAGTCGTTCCTCAGTAGACAATTCCGTCATACACTTGATTGTTTGACAGTTTCGCTCTTATAGTCATAAAACCACGTATCCGTTTGATGAATGTGAGGTCATTAGCTACGTTTTCAAGCATCTCTTTTGCGACCTCTAATCGACCTCGTTTTGCAAAAGATAGAGGAGTTTTGGTGCGAATCTCTCCAGCATTGACATACTTCATTGCCTAAAAAATTAGCCAAAATACATATGTTGAGTCGATCCATGAGAGATTTTGAGAACATCTGCTAATTATCCGATACAAACACGATGATTTTCAAATCAAAGAAACCTTTTTCTTGCGTATGAGAAAAGTTTCCAATTACCTCACAATCCTTACTGAATGCCTTCTGTTGCAAAGATTACGTGGATTCATAGCTCAATTCATAAAATTTTGCTTACGTTTTTGTTCATTTGTTACATGGTGCCTTTCCGATATCCGTTTTATACAGAATATTTATGAAAAATATGTCCAGCTAGGTCCCTTGATATCTTCAAAGTATTAGCCATCTCTATTCATTATCTTTGGCGCTCATATCGTATTTGGATAGCAACAGCATTTTTCCTCAAAAAATAACATTTCATTCAATACCAAAGTTTTGGTCTTTCAAAACCCTCTTTGCGCTAACCAATTGTCAGGAAAAGCTCATTCCATTTGAAGGATATATTCTAAATAATTTTTAAAGAAAATTTACTGTGCTTGTCCAAGATATTAGTAATATGCGAAACAGTTTGTGTTCACCTCTCAATTCTTCTAAGCCATTTCACATGAAATTCAGAGGTAGTTGTTCCAATGTGACTTTTATATTTGGGTTGAAAACGATGTAAATATACAAACACAACGAATTCGATCGAAATCTTAAAACTTTTCTAACAACAGCTTGCAAAAACAGAAACAGAAATGACAGCTTCTGTTTCTGTTTCCATTTTTCTTCAGGGAGACGCATTCTGTTACAAGCCTCAACACAAAGTTAAGCGCAGGTTTTGACATTGTAGTTTCGCATTTTATATTTAGTTTTACTGTTTATCTTTTGACTTCTCTTAATTTATGCACTCGAAAGCGAACATATGTAAATTTGTGCCTACATTATGGTTGACCTTTATATTTACTTTTCTGCCTACATATTTTACATTATTACTTTTAAGCTTGACCCTGAACTTGAACCTGACAGAAAATTTATTGAGCTGATTTGTTAGTTGCTTCAAATGTTTCAGATGTACTTATTCATATATGTATGTATGCTACATATACATTTTTACAGAGGCAGGCTCATTTACATATAAACTTAAATAGTGTGCACTGTTGGAAATTGGTTCAGATATTGGTGAGGTCATAATCACTGTAGTTAGAAATATAAGAATTGCATAGGTTTTCAGTTTTTATCAATTGTAAGGATAGAACACTATATTTTAGGCTTCATTATTGTATTGTGAGCTTGAATCATATAAGATCTTCGAGATAGTGACAAAAAATAAACTCGCGAAGTCATAAGATAAGATTTCTTATTTCTTTGAACTAAGATGAACACACCTGGTGTTTCCGAAATCCAAGAACAGATCTCGCAAGTCTAGTATGGCTTATCATAATAATATTTGGTTCGGTCAGTTTGTATGGCAACTACATCATATAGTGGTTCGATCTGAACGATTTGTTCCAAGATTGTAGCGAAGTCTTCGACAATAATCTACGCTAAATTTTTGTAAGATATATTGACAGGAATAAAAGTTTTCCATACAAAAAACTTATTTTAGATTGAACAGAATGTATGACAGGTACATACACTATATACGGCGGTTTCATATCAGCAGTTGAGCAATTGAACATCTTCTTTGCCAGAAAAGGGCGTACGTAAAGTTTCGGGTCGTTATCTGAGGAACTAGTAGCGTACATATGAACAGACGAACAAGGTTAAATGGACTCAGCTCGTCACTCTGATCACCTATATGCATACGGATATATTTTCTGGTGTCTCCGAAGCTTCCTTCGCCAAACTTTGTAAAACCTGTTCAGTATATAAAAATATTGATTAAATGTCAAGAAAAAACTGAGACCAAATATTTGGGAGATTTTTCATAAATGCCAGTTCAGCAAAAGAACATTTAACTACAGTTCTTTGAATAAGTAAAAACTTTATGTAGCATTTTTAGCAGTCTAGTGGTAAAGTGGCTGATTTTTTGGTTCGTTTCAATTTCCTTATTATACAATTAACCTCGGAAATGATAAAAAAGATGATCGAATTCTGTCGCAGACAATTAACAAATTTCCTAAAGGGTATGTTCTCATAAACATATATGTATGTAGTTACATTATTTTTCAAATATGCTTAATACAGATATGAGTGAATAAGTACAAACATATTTTCATATAGCATTTTAGGGTGGAGTTGCTAGAGTAGCAGCGTTTTTGAAATGTTAATTGGCTAATAAATTATGTCTGAAATACACTAAAAATGCGGCGCACAATTATTCGTTTGCCAATATGACGTAATATCACTGCTTTATATATGATATATACTATAATCTTATAAGTATGCACGAACAAATGCAATATTTTTTGAAGCTGAGCTTCCATGTTAACTGTTCATGCTATGCTTACTAATAACGAGTGCACATGTACCTACACAGGTATTGAGAAGATAAAATCTCATTAAAATACATAAACAGATTTAAATTGATTTCAAGACTCAAGGATCTGGCATGCACTACTCATTTCGTATGCAAAATTTCCTGGTAAAGGTTTATCTTTTTTTGGTTTTGATTGATGTTTCTAACAAACTGTAGCACTGATGGGTATCGTTGATAGCATTCAAGCAAGTATGAAGTCTAAATGAACATATACATCTGTATACTCATATATACACATATATATTCATATATGCATACCTTCATTTACATTTACATACACATACTATAACCCATTGAGTTTGAAGGCGTTTAGCATTTTGCTTTCCTGTTAATCCACATTCACCGAAAACAGAATTGTGTGTTCTTTACTTGTTTTATTTCGAAATGATTCTTATTTATGTTCTCTCCAAAATTTGGTGAATTGCAGTTGCGTATGAAATAGCTTGCGATTTGGTATACAATAACGATTTAGTAGGTAAATGCAAATTAACTGGAAAGAAAGTTAAATGCTTAATGGATTTATGGCAGCTGAAAAGTCAAAAATGAATTTATGGTACATAAAGGCATACATACGCACGTATGTATATATATAGAAACATTTGGATACCATATACATACATACATACATAAATCTCTTCCGTTTGTTATACAATACTTTTGTTTAGTCTTGACTGTAGGCGTTTGGGGTGTGTTGAGGTTAAGTGTACGGATTAAATATTATCTAAATCTTTTGTGCTTCGTTTCGGGCCAACACTTAATCATTTCGGTATCCAAAAATCGTGCGTGATTATTTCAAGTGGCAAGCAAAACGAAATTTATATGTATATTTGTATGCAGTTCTATACAAATTGATATGATGACGTTATCTGAAATACACTACCTTTATTTTCGAGATTCAAAAAGCAAGAAAATAAAATTCGACAGTGTGTTCGAAAATAAATTTTTGAAAAATATTTTTTTAAAAATGCAGGATCATATTTTAGTATATTTATTAATATTGTTTGCTATGGATTTTTAATTATTTTTTTTTTATAGAATATCATGAAAAAGTGAGGTTATGTTGTCAAGACGATAAATTTTATTGGATTAGCTCTATATTTGAATTCTGACAATTCATGTTTGACAGCTCAAATGAAAATTTTTTCGAATTTTGTTCTGAAATATAGGTATTCAGAAATTATTCAGCTACCAGATTTGGAGAATTAAAAACTAAGTGCTCTCAAACGCTAGTTATATTGCTTTCATTTGGCTCCAAAAGGACCCATCCCAGACAGAGCCAAAACCCACACTCACCCATAAACTTTCCACATTCAGAAAGAAAACGCCAGAATATAATTTGTTTTCTTTAGTTTAAAGTACTCAAAAGTATACAGTCACACCCAACTATTATCCCATTATTTATATTTCTGCAAGGCTTCCGATTTTGCTATTTAAAAAATTTTGTTTAAAATTAAAAAAAAAAAAAAATTGTAGAAAATACTTTGTATAACTTCAAATATACAAACCCTTAAAAAAATCTACGAATTTTTTTTATCGAAAGTAATTGTGCAACATTTTCCTACAGGACACATTTCTGCGCATATTTATATGTGTATGTACAGCATAATGGTTTATTAATGTCTTATAAATGAACGCGAATAAATCTCAGACATTTTGTGCATCGTTAATTTTTTATAATGAATCCAATTATCCAACTGTAAACATTTTATATTCATATATGTACCTAGGCATGCAGTAAATACATACATACCTACATGTATGTACATAATACATACAAATTTTTAAGTGGCAGTTGAAAAGCGAACGAGTTCGCTTGCCGCAGACCGTCATAAATCTCAAAGTCTTCATATAAACAACAAACAATAGCTAAAGCTGCAAATCAATCGAACTCAGTACGCTTTGAAAAAGTTTGCGGGCATGATATATTCGTATTGAAGATTATTTTTTTCTTTTAAGAGATATAGCATTTTAATTTCAATTGAAACATAAAAGTATTAATTATTATTCCATAATTTTTGAAGAGTTTGCAATTTTTGCCTTTTGTGTTTGAAAGGAATTTCAGGAATAGAAGCGACCACATCTATTAAGCGCGGTCTAAGTTACCAACCTTTTCATATATTATTAAATAATAAATTATATAAAACATAGCATACTGTTAGGAGCCATCTCTTATATCATTTCATTTTCTATATAAATATTGGTAATGGTCGAAGCACTCGTCAACGGTGAATATAACAATTTTGTAATTTTTTCCAGTTTAGCTTTATACCTCAGCCGATGCTCAGTTTCCTTACCAGCAGACCTAACGCCCTTTTCAATACTCTTGTCTTTATGCATTTTATTATACATAAAGATAGCACTTTTATAATAGGTTGTCAAAAAAGTCTTGCGGTATTTTCGCTAGTTGGCGCTGAAATCACGTAGTTCTAGTTTTATTCATCGCATCGGGTCATGCTATACCTTTTTGGAAAGCTCCTTTCACGCGCTAACACGTGTTTGATTGGTTGTCGTTTCTTTTAAGTCGTTCGTGAGTTATAGCGTCGCAAATATGGAGTAAAATAAAGAGAAAATACGGCATATTTTACAGTACTACTAAGATAAAGGCAAAAATGCATCTCAAGCCGCCAATAAAATTTGTGCAGTTTATGGACCCGATACAGTTACACGATACCGCACAACGATGGTTTCAAAAGTTTTTTCTGGTTATAGTTTTTAAGATGCGCAATATAAGGCCTTTAAAAATGCGATAAAATTGAATTGGTCGAAAGAGACCGGCGTAGTAGCAGCCGTAGCATCGGTCAAGAGCTGGGCATGAGTCATCAAAAATTCATTTCAATTTCAACAAAAAAAAACAAAAATTCAATAAAAATACCGCAAGACTTTTTTGACAACCCATTATTTACTTTTTTTATTTAAATAATAAAATTAACAATTCTCATTACCGCCAACCATAATAAAAATTTATTATATGTTTTCTCTTTACAGTTATTAATTACTGAGTCGTAAACACGGACAAGCTCACTCCTAAACATATTACCATTAACATTTAGACGCAAATACATATCTCCAATGCAGCTGAGGCGTAAATTTCAAACATATCTTAATTTCTAAAAACACATAAAAGTACAGTTATAAGCGCAACTGTGGAATACTCAAAAAAGTAGCAGCTTGCTACTCGGACAAGGCAATTGAGAAGCAAAGTCTCTCGACAAACAAAAAACCAAACTCTATAAGTCACTCAAGTGTTAAAAAACGATCAACAATAAGTTAAATATTTATTTACAAACAAAGAACTCAGCACAACAACAAAATGCGGCTGTTAATATTCATTTTGGCCTGTTGTAAGTATTGAACCGTTATTATGGTATTTATGTAGATATTATTTTCAAAAGTAAATATTTTTTTATAGTTTTTATATGGCAATATAATTTATTTTTAAAACTAATTATTTGCTAGTCAGAAGTAGAAAATCGAAATATTATTCTAAAAAATTTCAATATAGTACCAACACACTGTTCTTTGATAAAATTGATAATCAATTCAATTTTGAAGCTGCTTCTAAATCCAAACCCGTCTTGAGATTCTATTATTGATATATACAGTAAATCCTAAATTTATTGAAATTAATATTGAGATTACTACCACGAGTTGGCCAATCAACACTATGTAAGTCAGCCGAACATCCGTTTCTCCAAGGCTGTAAACATGTTTCATGAATAACATGAGGACTAGTATTTCAAAGAGGCTGAGAATGAAACATAATTCGAAGCGTAGATTATATATTATACTATAATGGTCTAGTAAATATCGAAGTTCAACGAATATGACGGTATCAATACATATAGGTGTTTAAGAGGCCCACCTAGTTGGGAATTACAAACTGCGCTATCATTTGTTTATATGATTATAATTTTCAAAGTACATTTAAAAAGAAACAGTAAACTTTTTTAAGGAGAAAATTAAATCTTTTTCGAGATACACGCGATCTTCGATGCCGCTAAACTATAAAACATTGATAAACGACGCCGCAAGTCCTCCATTAGTGCAGCCATCTTCGTGGACGAAACCTAAAGACCTATCTCGAGTATAAGATATTGTTCGAAATTTCGAAAGTGTAGTGTTACACTTTAGAAAGCTGAAACTCAAAAAATATTTCAGATATCAATTTAATTTTTTTTCTTTTAAAGAGTGGAAGAATTCGAAGGCAGAGGACGTAAAATCTATGTAGACAATAAAGAATTCAAGAAAATCAGCTTATGCTTAGCAAAGAGGTTAAGGATAGTTAGTATCTAAGTTGAACTTATAGTATAACGGTAAAAGTGTGTGGATTTTAATGAAAACGAATTAAAGTAAACGTCTTGCTGATCAGACCAACTATTCAAAGATGGGAAAGGAGTAGGAATAGCCAGAAAAAGTAGCTAGATGAGTTTTTTCTACCTTGCAAAGGATAGAGGCACTTGGCGAAGTTTTGTGTTCTCGGCTTAGTTCATACCACGGTTATAGAATAGAAAAGAGAAATAAATAGTGAACCATTTCGAGGCTTCCGTCTTGTTGAAACCAAATATCGCTTGCGCGATAATGTTCGCTATTGACGATTACGTTCTCACCGGCATCATTTTTAAAGAAATATGGACCGATTATTCCATCGGCTGCGCTTCGTCCCAAATGCGAAAATTTTTCTTTTTTACATGCTGATTGAGCCATACATGGAATCGCTGAACAAAATTTGGCTCGAAAACGTCGGATTTTCTTGGAACTTTTCAAGAGCGCATAGAGCAAAGCGATGTTGCTTGAGAAGGTCGAGCGGCTTCAGTTCTTGCACAAGCTGTTTTTTTGTCAAGTTATTTCATACGTCAGTCCGAGTTGCTGAGAACGGCGCTGAATCGACTCTCCACGGTCTTCGTATACATTCTCAGCTACGGCTGCTATATTTTTTTCACTGCGTGCTGGACGTGGTCTATTCGGTCGAATATTATCCAATAATGAATGCTGGGTCTCAAGATGAGTGATGGTGTTGCAAGTGGTACGCTCAGTAGGCCGATTATTTTGACCATAAGTAGGTTGAGCGAAGCGATTCACTCGTGATCTGTTAATAAAAGGAGCTATTGAAAAAAGTACCTATACTAGGATCACCCGTTATACACTGTACATATGTTATCAAAGATAAAAGATATCTATAACGAGCTAACGAAAAGTTTCGGAAACTTTGGAACAGTTTGAAAAGTTCAAAATTTCAAACATTTTACGATGAGTTTATAACATTTTCATAATGGTCTCCGATTAAAATTTGAAAATGGAAAAATACAACAATCATCAGCTTATCATAATGAAATATAAATCAAGATATGTCAATAAAACTGATTATTGGTTAAGCCTTCATCTAGTCTTTCTATGCTGAATGATATGAACACTGTCTTTTCGGTTGTCTTCATAGTTATTTTTTCGGTGAATATGTGGCATACATATTTAGATATAATTAGGATATTATACCACATTCAACATTAAAGGATTTGGTATCAAAATTGCGCAAAAATAATATACACCGTCTTCTTAATCCAAAATATATATTTTAGTTTCACACTCTGTATATTCATACAATGTGGGAGAGTATTTAAAATTCGATTCCGCCGCACGTTATGCGCCCTTATTTGTTATAAATTTTCGTTTATTTAATATTACCAAACTTTAATAATCCTTTCCTTATGCTCGCAGTGGCACCCTACATTAATGCATATCATGTGTCAGCCGCCTCAGCGGGCGTGTCCTTCATGAATGAAAACTATCTGGACCAGCGAGAGTCACAAGTGTACAACACACAGAATGCCGCATCGAAGGCATTGCGTAATAGGCGCATGTACGCCATGTGTCCGCCACACTTCCAACGTGTCGGCTCCGAGTGCTACTCGTTGCTGCCACAGGCCAGCAGCTGGCTGGAGGCGCATTTCTTCTGCAAAGACAAGAACGCGAAATTGGCGGAACCACAGAATAGAGCCGATCGGAAATTGCGCGTTTTCCTCAAACAATACGACGCACAGCGGGGATGTAAGTGGCATTGCTTGCGGTCGCTTGAAGGAAATTAATTTAATTAAAAAATGATTTTTTCTTGCAGTAACTGGTCCCATTTGGATTGGCGCCACCTACGATTGGCAAAGCAATGTGTGGCAGTGGAGCATTAGCGGCAAGAACTTAACATATGACTCCTTCAGTCGCATGGAACCTGAGTAATAAAGTTTTTCAACTATTTATTTTTATTTTAATTTTTTAATTATTTTCGTTTTTAAGAGAAATAAAATTTTATTTAAACAAATATTCGAGATTTTATTAATGAGCGCCTGTTTTGCAGGATCAGACAGAACCTGGAAAACCATTGTGCTGTGTATGACCCAAATCTAGACTATAGGTGAGTGTTAATGCTTTTATTGTTAAAATTATAAAAAAAATGTTTTTGCCACATTCATCTCATATTTATACATATGCTAATGCCTTAACAAACTTAAGCTTAACTCTTAGTACTAACCCGGTGAGTGCGTTGAAGGGAAACTAATACCAGACTAGCGAATGTTTAATCGAAAGCATTGTAATAAGTAAACTCAAATATTGTATGAGCTCTTTAATTTTAATCACCAAAAAAAGTAGTCCCAGTAGTGGTCTGAGAAATATAACTAAACTTTATGATAAGGAAGGAACTTTTCGCCCTAAACTAGTTTGGAATTCTTTTTGTCCCGAGTAGAAGGCGAAACCTAGCCAGATTTTAATATCTTATGACATTCTCACCGACTGTCCCACTTTCGCTTGACTAAGCACCACCGATATAATACCTTGGGTCCACAGGGGAAATCAGCTGAAACTTAAACAATTTTTATTAGGCTCAAAGCGCTTCGTCGATACATAAGGCTCTCTGGGTCTATCCCTAGAAAGTTAAACTAACTGGTTGAGGTTAGGTTAGTCTGGCAGGCTAATGAGCCACACAGAGACCAGTTTTGTTCTTTGTGATACCAGAAGGAGTTCCGCTACGCAGTGAGGAGTAGTCCGGAGTAGTCTCAAAATGAAGTAGTCTTTAGGATACGCGAATTTCATTCGATTTTGGTGCGTCACTAACGATACCTCTTCCAGTGTCTGAAACCATTGGGCACCCAAATGCCAAAAGAGTTGTATAGCCAATGCGGGACAAGTATAAGAGATACTACATTGTTTCCCTGGTGCTTTGATTTTTAGATTTATTGCAGTCTTCTCGATCTGTCAGCCTCATTCTGCAATCGTGTGCCGCTAGCAGACCATGACCAGTACGTATTCGAATTATGTTTCTACAATCCCTTCTAACGAGTGCCAGTAAGACCTTGCTTTACTTCCGATCTAACGTTTTACACATGACTTTTGCAGTTTTGCATCCAGACAGATATTTCCATCGCGTTTTGATTTTCTTGTATAGAAAATGCAAGAGTTCTCAAAGTTTGATTACGTTTTCGGTTGACGGCCGTACACCACTCTTAGCAATCTCGTTCACTCTCTTATTGCTCTCGATGTCTATATGAAGCAGCATCCAGTAGACGGGAAGTCCTTGGTTTTACCAACACTCTCCTCTGCTGCCGTGCTTGCCAAAGCACTTCTAGCCGATATGCAAAACGAGGTTAAAGCCTTGATTGCTGCTCGGCTGTCCACGTAGATGTGAGCTCGGGAGTTGTCTGCAGATGCATTATAGGCATATCTCAGCGATTTTCCCAATAAACTAACCTAACTTTGTCAGAACACAGGAACGCAAATCTTGAATCGGTTAGCTGTTTTAAATGGTTTGGCAATATTTCTTTTCCACTACAACTGTGGGTCCGCCTGGGCCGAAAACACAAAACTTCGCCAGTTGTGTATATCCTCTGCGAGGTCAAGCCAATTGTACATCCCAACTGCAGATATGTCGGCTTACACTTGGTCCTTCCATTGGATGCGTGGGCGCGCTTGCTTCCGTTGTGCACCCATGGTTCTTAAGACGAAGTAGCCTTTCGCTGGAGCATCATCTTCCATGCGAACGACAAAGCCCTACCAGCGCATTCGTTGGATTTTTATGCGCTTAACGGCACCAAATACCTTGCTGAGAACAGCTCCCTCGAACGCTCCAAGTGCTTTCTTATCAACCAATCGGTTCGTCATCGTCCATGCTTTTGCACCGCATAATATGACAGCAATGATAAGAGACTTATAGAGCCTAATTTTTGTTCGAGGGAGAGGAATCTGCTTCTCAACTGTCTAGTTTCCAAAGTAGCACCTGTTGGCATAAGTTATCCTACGCTTGATCTCCTGGCTTAGATTATTGCTGGAACTTATGTTGGCACCAGTCTTTGGCCGCATAAAAATCTGGAGCCGTTCGTATTACGTCGATCCGAAGATCAACTTGTCGAACTTTCTTTGTTGTGGCGGCGACAAAATAACGACCCTTATAATTTTTGTCTACTTCTAGCCCTATAGCTACATAACATGAAACACTCATTTTATATACTTGACTACCGTTTGATTTATTTGACACATAAACCATAATTAAGCGATCGTGAAAGGTATTTAGAAACACAATTTTAATTGCAAATACAATGTCATAGTGTCAGCACACTCCCACAAATGAATGCAACAATAGCATACTTAAAATGCAGGCGAGTAAAGTGTGAAGCAGCTAATCAAGTTGTCCGACTGCAGCTCAAAACGTATCGCGGTCAATTGACGTGTTAATGATGTGTAGCGCCAGACAAGAATCTAAACAAACGTTATAAACACATATGCACGCCTAAAAACACTAATACATACATACAAACACACACATATTGGTGAAATGAAACAGAAATCACTCAGCGCCAACTTGCAACGTGAAAGGCATACGAAATTTGGCAGCGGTTCTCAAAATGCATGCGGCACATTGCATATACACACATACATGCATACACACCGACGCTGCTAATTAGCTGGTTGCTTAATTGTACTTTGTAAATTTGCGTTATTAAAACTAATCTTTATTTTTTACATTCCACAAACAGATGGTCTGCTCGCCCCTGTCCGGATAGATTCCGTTTCATCTGTCAACATAAAATGCCAAAAGTCAGCGAGAAGAATCGAGGCAAGGTCTATACGCGTTGGAATGCCACCTACCCCAATGAGTATGCGAATGAAGTCATATTGGAAGTGATGGATCAGCCGGGCAAAAATGGACGCAGGTGAGTGTGTTGAGAATAGATACTTACTTATATATGTATGTATGAATATTTGTTGTTGTAAATAAAAACATAAAAACGTTAACTTCGGCTGCAACCCAGCTATACTCATAATACCTTACACAGGTGGCAAATTTCCTGAATTTTTTTGTCAAACAAAAGCGTTTTCCATACAAGGAGTGGATTTTGATCGGTCAGTTTGTATGGTAGCTATATGCTATAGTAGTCCGATCTGAACAATTTCTTCGAAGATTGTAGCCTTATCTTGGAAAATAATTGGTGGCAATTGATAGCTATATGCTATAGTAATCCGATCTGAACAATTTCTTCGGAGTTTGTAGCCTTGGCTTAGGCAGTAATTTGTGCCAAATTTCGTGAAGATATTTTGTCTTCTGCGTTTACTTCTCGTTGTTACAAACTTCGTGACACACTTGATATACCCTGTTCAGGGTATAATGATAGCTGTTGTGGAGAATCAGCGAAAAAATGAAGTTGAAATAATACAATTTTGGCTCCAAATAGAAGTTGTTAGACACCAGCAGGTTTCAGTAGTAACATTTTAGTTCGCTGCTTTACTTTCTTCCTTACCAAAAAACATCAACAACATCATTTAGATCGTAATAGGTTGTTTTATTTCAAATAATGCAAAGCCACACATTTGACATTACAATTGCTCGCTCTTTTAAGCATTAGAATTGAGCGAGTAAACGCTGCCTTCAGAGTCACTTATTTCTATAAAGTTTAACACACTTCTGGTGTGTCTGCAGCATCACTTTCCAACTCATTGTGCTGCACTGGTGTTTCCCCCGCGTTTGTAGTCGCTGCCGTCGGCTCATTCAGTGCCTTTTGGATGGCATCGCGCTCCTCATTTTCCTCATTCGTTAGATACTGATCCCAATGACTTAACCGTTTCTGCACCTCCGCCTCGGTTTCGACGATTCTGTTGGTTATGAGAAATAACTTAAAAATCGCAACTAAATGCTGGTAATTAGTGAAAACTTGCTTGTATTTGGTCTTGCCGTCCCAATGTTCCGCGCTCAGCTTACGTTGTCCGAAGAAACGGCCGTGCATCATTTGTATTACCACATCGGCTTCCTCCGGGTCGGCCATATTCACTTGTGCGATGCCTTCGGGATGACGCTGTAGATAAAAGTAAAGATAATCATTTGACCAATGTTTAGCGATAGTAATAAAATTAATTAATTAAATTAATTAAAAAATTAAATTTTGATTAAAAAATTAACCTTTTTATACTCACATCATAAATGACCACCTTTCGTACGGTGCCACATTTGCTGCACTCCTCACGCAACTCATTCTGATAGTCCAGTATCAGCTGCACTTCCTTTTCGAAAATTATTGGATCGAAAAGATTTTTAATGATAACCACCTTCTCATTTTTCGAGCGTTCACCGCGCATTTTTTCCGGACGCCAGTCGAAAAGTCTAGAAAAATAAAAATGAAAATATTACTTCGAAATTTCGAATTCGAAATTTAAATTCGAATAGTTTTCGAAAATCAAAAAATTAACTAAATTTTAGTAAAACTTCCATGGTGAAAAAATTAAGCTTTAAGAACATGGGGGGCTTATTATGTGGGTGTTGAAAGGTTTCGATTTGGAAGCCTTTAAGCAGCGACCCTCGTCACACTTACTTTTCTTTCATTTTCTGCAACTTCTCTTTGTCCTTCTTCTTGCGTTTCGGTTTTAAAGCTGGATTGTATTCGCCACGCATCTGAAATTTGGCACGTTGCACGCGTATTTTATGACCACGAAGGTTATACTCATCCAAAATATTTAAAGCCAAACCAACAGACTCCACCTGCAAAATCAAAAATGCAAATAAAGATTAGTTTTAAACATAAAAACTTAGATCTAAGCTATATAAAACCTTGAAAACAGAATAACATTCACAAAACCGCTACTTTCAACTTTCAGATCCAATGTCATCGTAAAGGCGGACGGCAGTGACGAACAGATCGTGCTACCGAAACCACGCGGCAGAGCCGGACACAATCGTGGACGCGCAGGACGTCGTCCAAACCGACCGACCACAATCCATCCGAACGATATCGATGCACAAGCGACCTCGAACTCGCCAACAACTTTGGCACATTACAACGAAATACCGGTGCCAGCTACAGCAGCGCCCAACGCGCCCAACGCAGCCAATCGGGCGCGAAACGGACAAAAGCAAATGCCGCATGATCGTGTCGTATGGCGACAACGGCAGAAGGAGAAGCGCCGTTTGGAGCGCAAGAGACAGCGCGCACAGCAAATGCAGAAGGAGAAGGAACGCAAATGGAACGAACAACGGCTGCGCATACTGGCGAATCAAGAGCGCGAACGACAACGGCACCTGCAGGAACAAGAACAACAGGACCAACAACCGAAATCATACGAACAAACCGAACAGCCGCGACGTGAACTGGATGAACTGAGACAGCGCGAAGCCATCGATCTGGAACGACAACGCCAGCAGCAACTGGCCGAAGCGGAAGTCAAACGACGCGAATATGAAAGTCGGCATCAAGAATTGGAAGCGCTGAAGAAGCAACTTGCCGAGGAGAAGAAGAAGCGCGACGATGAATATAGCAGCGCAGAACGCATACGACAGGAACGTATCGAACGGCAGCGAGAACGTGAAGAGAAGGAGCGCAAAGAACGTGAGGAACAAATGAAAAAAGAGCAGGAAGAACGCGCCAAAGAAGAAGCGAAACGTGAACAAGAACGACTGGAGACGGAGCGGCGACAGCTCGAAGAATACGAAGAACGTTTAAAGCAAGCGCGCGATGAACGTGAACGTGAACTACACGAACAGCAAGAACGTAAGCGGCAAGAGGACGAGGCCAACCGACGACGCTTGGAGGAAGAAGAGAAGCGGCGGCAAGAAGAGATTAAACAACAATTGGAGGAAGAAGAAGAACGCTTGAAACTGGAACAGCTGGAAGAAACACGCAAGCTGGAGCGACAAGAACTAGAACGACTGGCGGAAGAAAATCGACGACGCGAAGAGAAGCTACGCCAGCGACAGGAGGAGATCGCCCGCCGCGAAGAGGAGCAACGTAAAATCGAAGAAGAAGAGGAGCGCATAAAGAAGGAACTCGAAGAGGCGGAACAACGACGCAAGGCGGAACACGAAGCGCAAATCAAGCAGGAGGAAGAAGCGGTCAAGGCGCGTGCCGAAGCCGAACAAAGAGCAGCCGAGGAGGAGAAACGTAAGCGCCAAGAGCGTTTCGATGCGTTGAAAAAGCAAGATGACGAACGCCTGCGCCAAGAGAAGGAGGAGAAGAAGCGCAAATATGCAGAGCGCCTATCGCGCCTCTCACCGGAAGATCAGCGCAAATTCTTCGAAATGCGCAAACGGCGAAAGGCCAAGAAGACACAAGAATTGCTGCAACAAAAACAGACAGCCAATGGCGGCAACGAGGCATACGAGGAAGAATAGAGGAGCGGCGGCGGGTGGAAATTCAACAAATCAAAATGGATATTAGAATTTAACGGTATATAACGGTTGAGTGGTAAAAACATATGTTTATTTTTTGTTTTTTTAGTAAGAAACTCAAAGCTCCACCAAACAGTCGACTGTATTTATATTGGTTTTGCTTGATCCCCGCAAACTCATGCGAAATATTATTTAATTAAAATAAGTCATAAGCATAAATATTTTTTTATAAATTTAAGTCGTTGCTGCCATTATTTCACTTGAATAGTTGTACTCGTGAACGCTCAATGTTGTTTTTTAGCTCCTTGCACGCTCTCCATTTTATATTGTCACATATACATAGCTAACATATGCATACATACATTTGTGTATGTGTGTGTATAAATAAGAAATTGAAAGAAAATCTTATAATTGGTTTGAAAGGAAATCTTGTTTAAGTCGTAAGAAAAATTACCGCTAAGGCACTACATAGTATTAGCTTTAGTAGCACACGAGCGGCGCTCCAGTGACTTCGTCTACTGCTCGGCAACTGCGCCAGCTACACTCGATTGTAAATTTACGAAAAAATTATTATTATTAATTTATAAGTGGGCGACAGGCAGCCGAAGAGGATTAATAAAAATTAAAGAAATACTTCAAAATTAATTGAATAAAATAAAAATAAAAAAAAATCGCAGAAACTGAGTTGTTTGTATATACATAAATAATAGCACGCATGTGTGTGTTGTAATGTGGAAAAAGAGTTTTATCGCAATGTAACTGTAATTTATAAACATTTATGATTATATAAAAGCAATAGACTTAACCTCACATTATTGTTAAAGTTATGTAAAAGCACATTTGAAAAAATAAACTCTTTTAATAAATAAAAAATTTATTAGAATTAAATTGGAATTAAATTTTTAAATTTTCAAAAATTAAACCGAAAATAGTTTTAAATTTTTTAAAATTAATTATTACTTAATTTTTAATTAATACTTTGTTTTTAATTTTGATTAACTAATTATTTTTATTCTTTTTTAATTGGAAATATGTTTTTTTTATTTATTAATTCATTAAAATTTTGAATTAAATTAATTTTTTAATTTTTAAACAAAATAAGATTAAATTTTAAAAAAGTTCTGATCTATAAAATTTAAAATTAAATTTTTATTCACTTTTAAAATGTAATATTACTTTTTAATAATTTTTTTAATTTTTGTTAATTTAATACAAAAGTTAATTTAAAATAAAACTAATTTAAATTAATTTTAATTAATTTAATTTTATTTTATTTTAAATTTTCAATAAAAAAAATAATTAAAACTTAATTTAATTTAACTATACATTTTTTGAAAATTTAGAAATAATAATTAATTTTATTTATTAAATTTAATTTATTAAATAAATAATTTTATTGAAAATGAAATAAAATTTTAATTATTTTTTTAATTTTCAAAAATTTTTAATTAAATTGAATTAAGTTTTAATTCATTTCTAAATTAAATTATGAAAGAAATTACTTATATTTTAAAAGTTGAAATTAAATTTTATTCATTTTTAAAAATGTAATTTTACATTTTCAAAATAAGTAAATAATTAATTTAAACTTTTATTTTTTGCAAATTAAAAATAAAATGTAACTTTTAATATTTTTTTTTAATTTTTAAATTACATTATGAAATAATGTATTTCTTTTTAAAATATTCTAACTAAATTTTGATAAATTTTTATATACAATTTAAAATTTAATTTTTTAATTTTTGAAAATTAGTAAAAAATTTAATATATATAAAATTTGAATGAATTTATAAATTAAGTTTTAACAATTTTTTGAATTCTGAAATTAAATTATAAATTAAATTTTTTAAATTAAAAATTTAATTTTTTAAATTAAAAATTTAATATTTTAATTTTTAAATTAAATTATAAAAAAAATATTTTTGTTTAAAATATTCAAACTAAACTTTTTCTTTAAAAAATGTAAAATGAAATTTTTCAAACTTAAAACAAAATGAATTTTTAAAAAATGTATAAATATTTTTGTTTTTTTTTTTTAATTAAATTGTAATACATCTTTTTTTATTAAAAATTCAATACTAGTTAATTTTTAAAGATTCAACATTATTTTTTTAACTTTTGAGAATTTAAACACAATTTTGATATTTTTTTTTTTCAAAAATTGAAAAACAAATTAGATTAACTATTAAATTTAATTTAAATTTTTTTTTAATTTTAAATAATGTTTTATATAAATTTGGAAAAAAAACTTAAACAATTATTTGAAGCATAGAAGTAAATAACAAATAAATTGCATAAAAACAACAACAAATAAAAATAAATTAAATAAATATTAAAATAAGCACTAATGCGGAAAAAATGTAAAACAAAAATGTTTTTTCAAAGTATTTAACAACCTCCACAGATTTTTATTTAAAATTTAAGTGCTTTTACACAATTTTTTCAACCAAAAATTCACAATACTGTTAAACATGTTAATCGGGTCTAAGAAATAACTTAGTATAAGACACTTTTTCCGCACAAAAATAATAAAATTTATTATAAACATAAGAAAAAAATATTTATAAACTAATTTAAAGCATATTGAGCGCTAAAAATATAATTTTGAAGCTCAAACTTCATAAAAAATATAGAAACTACTAATATAAGCCTTTTGTATTTTTAATTTTAAAACAAAGAATAAAAATAAAACTATAAAACATTTGCTTAAATAAGTTAAATGAACACTACATGTAACAAATTGCTTTTAACAAATATTAAAATTAAATTTTAATTTTCACTGTTAATAAAAAAGCAACACTGAACGATATTAATAACACGATTTTTGTAATTTTTTTTTGTTTTTTGAATATTTAACAACTTATTGTTAGCGATTTCGTATGCAATCGTCTCTTACAATACAAATATTTGTACATAAAAGCATATAGCATACACAAATACATATGTACATACATAAAACGAAGTACATACAATACATACATATGTAAACCGATTCGAAATGTGCAACTAAACTAAATGCAATTTTCATCTAATTATTACCTCACAGTATGTTTTTCGTCTTGATATTGTAGTATAAACGAGTAAATGATATAAATGAATAAATGAAAACGAGCACGTAATGAAAACATATTGAATTCTACTTAGATGCTTACATACACACTTACATGCATACGAATACAGAAAATTTGTATGTAAATATTTAAGAATAATTATGTAATTCAAAGCAAATATATAAACATGCGAATCGAGCACCGTAAAATATGTAACTAACCCTAGAATTAACAGTAAAATGATCGAACGAAAATGTAAGTAAAACAAAAACAAAACTTTGTTGTAATTGTAATATGAAAGCGTATGTATGTATGTAGCTCCAACGATATAGTGAAGCTGTGAAAAAACAATTTTGGAAATCAGCAAACATGCAGCAGCTACATACAAACATACATTGATAATGTGAAAGGTAGAAGTAAAATTGAAGCAACAATAAAGTTTTGAAAACTATATAAAAACACCAATAAATTAATGTTTTATTTATTGGAAAAAATTATTAGTGAACATTAGCGAAGGGACGTTGAGCTATTCTGCTGAGTGGCCTTAGTACGTTTTTTGACTGAATTAGTAAAAATATCTTTGATTTCCAAACACATTGTCAGCATTTTTGCCAAATTCTACAAAAAAATATTTCCCAGTATTTCCCGAGTATTTCAATAATAATAGTATTTCTCTACATTACCATTTTTAATATCTGCATATTAGCCAAAATTTCTAATATTTATAATTTTCTGAAATTCCCAGTATTAACCAGTATTTCTTATTTTGCGAAATTGTCTACGGTTGTAAAGACCTCTTAAATTTCCATAAACATTATGGGAATTTTTTCTGAAATTCTATAAAAGCTTTTTTCAAAGGGCATTTCTATAATAAGAGAATTCCTCCACATTAACCAAAATTTCCTACATTTATTATTTTTAGAAATTCCCAGTATTAACCAGTACTTCATATTTTGCGAAATTTTCAGCGGTGGTAAAAACCTTAAATTTCCATAAACATTATGGGAATTTTTTCCGAAATTCTATAAAAGTGTTTTACAACGAACATTTCCCAGTATTGTCCGAGTATTTCAATAATATCAATAATAATAGTATTTCCCCACATTAACTACAATTAAATTGTGCAATATTAGTAAAAAATTCCAATACTTATTATTTCCAGAAATTCCCAGTATTAACCAGTATTTATTATAACTAACAGCTGTAGTCCATTCATATGTCAGTAAAAGACAATGTTATTTACTGTTTCAGAATTATGCTTGTACATAAAAAATTATTTTCTCCCTATCAGTATAATTCAACTTTATCCAAGAGCTTTTAACCCTCTATTATTACCAAAAATTTCACTATAGTTCCAATAGTATGACAAGGCGTAAATTAGTATTTTACAGATTTGCCTTAATTTCCATTAATCAAGAGTTATTACCCCCGTAACATTTACTAGAAAAAGTTGTTATTCGCAAGCAGTATTCCACGGTATTGATTTAGAGTTATTATTACCGTGATATTTATAAGAAGAACCAGGTGGTTTTTAGAGCAATATTTCCCAAGAATTTAAGCTTGAAGTACATCAACTTTGACCGTATTAACATTAGAGAAATTGCATCCCAGACTCTAATACATTTCTAAATTATAATGGCACCGAGATATCAGTTATTGGTCGAATAAATACCTTGCGCCGGCACTAATAGGATAGTTGGACTTTTTCGAAAAAGACAATAGTTTTTAAAAAATCATGAAAAAGTTCATTAATTTCAAATTATGGAGAACCCATAACCTTATGAATCACGCTACGTTTAAAATTTTTTAAAGAAAATTGCAAAATTGAAGCATTGATTCCGACCGTCAAGTGTCTACAGTTTATAGTGGCCATTCGCAAGAGATATGCAAGAGATTTCATCCGGGACATGGAAAAGTCAATGAATCAAACAGAATATGGAAAATAACAGGAATATTGACACTTTCATCAAAAATTGTCTTAATAAAACAAAGTGTTCGACATTTCTTGAATAAAAATTCCAAATAAACCACTCCATACCATATGTACTTTTAAAGTAATAGAAATAAAATAATCTTGATACTCACTTTAATATAATCACACAAGCCATCGCCCTTGAGTTGACCATCGGACTCCGCATACAGTTTCAGTTTATACTTTTGCGTTTGTGGATCGCGCATAATCATGCCGCATTTGCCCATCAGCTCGGCGAACTCATCCATGGTAATGTCCAAGGGTAAATTCGAAACATAAACTTTCGTGTTCTGCTCGGGATCCAAATCAAACCACTCTAAAAAAAAAGTAATGAAGAAGTGATTTTCACAAACAAATTAAATAATTCAATTTACTCACTTGGCGGCTCCTGCGCTTTCCGCTTTATAGCAGGTGCACCCTCGCCATTTGCATACGCCGCCGCCGCTTCTGCAGCCGCCTTTGCCTCCTCGGTCATACGTTGCAATTCCAATTCTTTCTGCTTTTTCTCTTCCTCCGCTTTACGTCTGGCCTCCTCCTCCGAGGCACTAGTATTATCTATGAAACCGTAATTCATCTGATAGTGCGCCATAAAGTCATCATCGATCTTCGGAAACCAGGCGTTCTTGCTCTCATCCCAAAAGAACACCGTGCCATCTTTATCGGTGTAAATACGTTGGCCGTCCTCGTCAATGTCATAGATCACATTCGTTGGATCAGTGGCATTCGATTTTGGATCTGTTGTTTGTGCGGCGCCCGTTTTTGGTATCCACTCCTTTTTCTCCGCATCCCATTTGTAATGCTCCGTTTCGGTTGTTTGTTGCTGCACCTTCGGTATCCACTTTTGCGTTTCAATGCACCATTTATAGTGCTCATTCTCATAGGGATTTTCAGTGGACGTTGTTGTACTCTCAGCTTTGTCGGCGTCACAAGGCAACCAATTATTTTCTGTTGTACTCCATTTGTAGCGATGATGCGTATTGGGGTCCGTATAGATGGCGCTGCCATCGGGTTCATACGTCACATGCTGTGCGTAATTGTCGTCCAACTGCGCTTCAGTAGAAGGTGCCGAAGCTGATGGTTGAGTATTGTTATCTGCTTCTGTTAATTTTGGATTGTGGATTTGGTTGGATTCTTTTTCTTTAACAAGCACGGTTTCTTTTTCGTCCTTTTCCATACCAACTTTCGCTTTTTCCACGGCGCTCTCGTTTCGGTAGATTTCAGTGGCACCAACAACATCTGGAGAAACTGTCGCATTGGCTACATTTTCACTTTCAGTTATCTCTGCATTTTCACTCTCAATTTTCTCTGCATTTATACTTTCGGAAGTGCTTTGTTCTTGCTCTCGCGTTGTGGAAACTTCTTCGATTTGTTCTCTTGAGGTAGTTGAAACTATTTCTTCGTGGGGTAAAGTTGTCGTTGGCGCTGCAGGCGTTGTTGTGGGAGTGCTTTCTGATTTTTCCCTAAACTCGGCATTCTCACTAGATGCTTCCGGCATTTCTTCCGAATTCTCACTCATTTTTCATTATTTTTATTTGACTAAAACTAAAAGAAAATAGACATATTATTTATATTAACAAATAGTCGAAAAGGGAAATGAGACACATTTGCAGACAAAACAAGAGATAAGCCAAAATGCGTGAGTAAGAAGAGCTTGACAAGCTGGCCGACAGAGGTAATGCTCGAAAATTCTACGAAAAGGTGCGACGACTAACAGAAGTTATCAAGACCGGAGCATACTCTTGTAGAACCCGCAGAGGTGATCTAGTGACTGGTGCCCACAGCATACTAAAGTTATGGAGGGAACACTTCTCCAGCCTGCTGAATGGCAGTGAAGGCATAACATCAGGAGATGGCGAACCCCATTCCCCAATGCAAACAGTCGTCGCACTCGCGACTTGGGACCCATGTCACTGTTGAAAGTCATTACTTTAAAGTCGTAGACAGTTTCTTCTATCTTGGTACCAGCATTAACATCTACAACAACGTCAGCCTCGAAAACCAACGCAGAATAACTCTTGCTAACAGGTGCTACTTCGGACTGAGTGGGCAATTGAGTAATAAAGTCCTCTCTCGATAAACAAAGACCAAACTCTACATGCCACTCATCATCCCCGTCCTGTTATATGGTGCAGACGCATGGACACAACTGATGAGTCGGCGTTGCGAGTTTTGCGACAGAAAGGTTCTGTGGAAGATTTATAGTTCTGTACGCTTTGGTAACCGCGAATACCGCAGTCGATGGAAAGAATGAATTTTTCTTTGAGAAAGAGAAATGTTGGTTCAAACTCATTGAACTATTAATGTTTGGTTCCGAAGAATAAGAAGAAATTACTTTAGTCATAAATATATTTTCATTCCATTAATTAACCGTTGTTTTCATTTCCATTTCTTGAAGCACTCGTTTCCACATTTCTGCAGCCTATTTCCGGCGGCAGATTGCAAAAAGGCATTAAAAAGTCATTCTCTTTTAAACACACATTTTGCAAGGTGCTAACGGTTATTTATTTACTTGCAAGTCCGCATATTTCTACGCGTGCCTTAGATGCTGTTTTTACAGTTGACCAAAATCGCGTTGGAAAATACAACTTCCGCTTTTGAAAGCCAACCCCACATATACATATATACGTATATACATATCTTAAGGTCAAAGGGCAAACGAAAGAGAAAACTTGTGCCACAATATTTATTTTGTCGCTGCTAATCATCATTACATTTGCCACCACAAGTCACACGCACGAATCCTTTTAAAAACACCCATTATGTTTGCGGGAAAGTGTCGCACGTTCCATGTTCTAGAAGCTGAAGGTCAAAGCGAATGCTTTTGCACTTCACGACTTCCGGTCTTAGCCGTTTGCGTTTATTTTTATCCTTGTGGCAATGCGTGCAGCAGGAGGTGCTTGCGTGCCTAGTCTCCCCGACCAGTAAAGTAAAAACACCAAAACCGTTGAGAACTTAGTTTGGGTTCTTTATGCTATAAAAGCTTTGGGAACTTCGAGCAAGTGTGGCACAGTGACAAACAAATGAATTTTAGCTTTAATTTCAATAATTCATCGATGTCAATGACCAATTCCTTAGAAATGTATATGGTAAGTAAGGGGTCAGTTGAAAAGTCTCCGGCTTGACACAAAAATGGCGAAGAATATTCCGGTATAAGAAAGCTCCGTACAAAGTGGGTGCCGCGCTAGCTCACATTTTGCCACGAGTTGATGAATCGGAGCAGTGTTTGTAGATATTCAAGCGTAATAAACCCGAGATTTTGCATCGATATGCCACAATGGATGAAACATGACCCCATCATTTCATGCCGAAGTCCAATCGACAGTCGTCCAGTGTGGACTGCACGCAGCATTCGGCTGTCTAGGTTATGGTGTCTGTATTTTAGGATGCTCATGGAATAATTTTTCTATGGTAGGCTACCTTGAAAAAGGAAGGGCCAACAACAGCGACTAATACACAGCGTTTTTTCGGCCGTTTGAAGGACGAAGTCGTACGAAAAAGGACGCATTTGAAGAAAAAGAGGTGGCTGTTTCACCAAGACCTTGGTACAAGTCAGTGAACATTATGACAAAAATCCACGAATTGGGCTTCGAATTGCTTCCGTATTCAGCGCAATCTCTAAATCTGGCCTCTAGCGACTATTTTCTGTCCTCAGATCTCAAGCGAATGCTTGCTGGGAAGAACTTTTCGTCAATCGAAGATGTGATTGCCGAAACTGAGGCCTATTTTGCAAAATCGGTCTACAAAAATGGTATCGAAAAGTTGGTGTTCAGTGTTTCACATTGGAGGGGAACTATGTTGAATAAAAAAAAACGAAATTTGCCAAAAAAATGTGTTTTACGCTGGTAAGGCTGGGAACTTTTCAATAGACCTGTTACAAATGTAAATATTTACTATATATGTAAGTCTATTTGATGTGTCGGTAAAAATGTTGTTAGTGTAACGTAAGAACTGTTATTTTAAGCTAAGAAATATCGATCGATGGCTTAGATCAACACAACCACAAAAAGCGCTGACTTCTTGCCTTAATAAGGTGAAATGTTGGTTTATTGGGCTTTTATTTAGGTTGACACGTTGTTTACTTCATATCTAAATATTTAAGTAGCGCAAATTGGGAGCAAAACTTTTAGTATGCTAAGATAATGATGGTTAAGACAGCGAGTGTTCAATAAACATGTCATAAGAAATATGGTGAGTACAAATATACGAGTGCGGCTTGATATGTTGCGAGCCAGTTCTTCAGTCATTGAAGAAGGAATATTTATAAAGAAAAAGCGAGAACTGTATCAAAGATATAATACGGTCAACAAGTGATTTCTTACGGCATAAAGGAGTATAAAAAGATCTTTTCGATTTTGGATCAGTTTGTATGGCAGATGTATGATATAGTAGTCTGATCTGAACAATTTGTTTGAAGATCATAGCGCTGCCTTCGGTAATAATCCACGCTGAATTTCGTGAAGATATCATGTGTAATAAAAAAGTTTTCGATACAAGAACTAGATTTTGATCGCTCAATTTGTATGGCAGCTATATGCTATAGTCGTCCGATATAGCAGCATGAGCAGCTTCTGGGAAAAAAAGAAAAGAACCTATGCAAAATTTCAGCTGGATACCTCAAAAACTTCCAGTTTTGTGGACCCGCCTGATTAGAAAGCGAATGTCCAAAATCCTTGATAATTTTTTTTTGTTGTAGCAGCACACAGCATTCTCCAAACAGTTACGGAGACAATTTCCGATTTGTCACATTTCGTTCTACTTACGTATACCCACTAATTGTGGAAAAATACATTAAAAAGGTTCACACTGACCAGTCTTAATATCGAGTTCAATCCGTGCTTTCAGCCCTTGGATCTCTCATAGGAGGCCCTTAAATATCCAGTTATAATTTAAATATGCTTATTGCTAAATTTTCTGAAAAAAAATCAAAATCAAAAACATACCGACCCAAAAAACTACTTTATATTTATAATTGCGAGGTAGCTGCATGCATGCCCCACATCTTCATATTTAATAAGTATCAAAAATCAATCAGCACATGACAAAGTTCAACGTACTCAATCGTTTATCCAACTCCAACAAAAATTTCCAAATTTCAAAATTGGACAACGTTAAAACTTTTAGAGGCAAGCGCCCATTGCACTTTTCGACCCAACAAGCGACCAACAACACAAACAAACTTTAAAACGAAACTGAAACTTTCCAAACAAAAGGAGAAAGCAAATGAAGTTTTATTTCATTTTTCCGCATATCAATATGCAGTTCAAGCGGTCAACATCAGATGGGTCAACAACAACCAGGCATGCATGCCAGTGCAGCTTAAATGGCGTGTATTTTATGTGGACACATTGCACTCAAAGTTGTTGCATATGTACATACATGCAGGTAAGTCTTTGTATGGGGAGAAACATTGCAAGCTACTAATTTGGCAAAACGCCTAAGCTTCCGCATGAAAACTCCAACATGAAAATATATTCCATTTTATATACTCTGAGTATATACTTAGACGATAGGTGGGCCAACATTTCAGCCGCATCAGTTTAATGGCAAACTTACCATATGTACTCCACGTATGGTATTGTACACCACACAGGCTGGATCGTAAATTTTTGTAAGAGGTCGTCAATAGAATTGAATTCTTATGTCTATTTGATAGACCATACCTCCAAAGGCACGTTAAACATTATCACAGTTATTCCTTAAGCGAGTAGTTAGATATCCATTCTCAAAGGAATATGTTGGGCATATATGTAGGTCATGAATATTTATGTAATATATGCGAAAGCTTAAAGCAAAGCTCAGAACAACAATGAATTGATGATTCCCACCAGTGTTTGGAGTTGCTAAATCAAAATAAACCAATTTTATACGGTCGATATGTGACAAAGGAAGAATCAAGATTTCAATTCAGAGTTTAAACGAAAATACTTTAACTACAAAAATTATATCCACTCTTTGATGATTGCTATAATTGGTTTATCGCCGACGAGGTAATAATATAATATAATCCAAGTAGAGGTACTTTTTTCCATAGCCTTTTTTTGACAGATAACGCGTGAGTCGTGTCAGGCTGTCATGTAATTTTTGTTCAGTATTGTTTGGCACTTAATCATGAAGAACCTTACGCCTGAACAACGTTTACAAACCGTTTAACTTTATTACGAGAATTCACGTTCTGAAAAGAATGCTTGTCGCGCACTTCACTCAACTTGTGGTCAACATAATTGGCCTACTGAGCGTACTATTCGCAACACCATCACCCATCTTGAGACCCAGCATTCATTATTGGATAATTTTCAACCGAATTTCCATCACCCAGTGAAAAAAATATGGCAGCCATAGCTGAGAGTATACCCGAAGACCGTGGAGAGTCGATTCGTTCGCAGCAACTCGGACTGACGGGTGGAGCGACTTGGCGCTTTTTACGTCGAGATCTTAAATTGAAAGCGGACAAAATACAGGTTGTGCAAGAACTGAATAAGCTCGACCTTCTTAAGCGACATTGCTTCGCTCTATAAGCTTTTTAAAAGTTCCAAGAAGATCCGACGTTTTGGAGCCAAATTTTGTTCAGCGAAGAGGCTTATTTCTGGATCAATGCGTTAACAAGCAAAACTGCCGCATTTTGGGACAAAGAGCAACATGAAGGGATTCAAGAGCTGCCATTTAATTCAGATAACGATAACTTTGGTGTGGTTTGTGGGCCGGTGGAGTCATCGCTCTTTCTTCAAAAATGATGCCGGTGAGAACGTAACCGTCAATGGCTACCATTATCAGACATGACAACCGACTATTTGATGCCAGAAATCGAAACTCGTGATCTCGGCGACATTTCCCACACACTCGCAACAATCCAAGGATTTGTTGAGAGAACACTTCGGTGATCAGATGATTTCACGTTTTGGACCGGTCGTTTGGCCACCAAGATGGTGTAATATCACACCGTTAGACTTTTTCCTGTAGGGATATGTAAAATCTAAAGTCTATGCGGTCCATTCCGGTCATTCGCCAGTTATCAGTCAAAATGCTCGAACGAGTCATTGAAAATTGGACTCAACGGATGTACATCTGAGACGTAGCAGCGGCCAACATTTGAAAGAGATAATCTCCAAAAAATAAATGCCAAACAATGTTCTTTCGAATGATAATAATCTTTCCTCTTTAAATTTAAAGTTTCCGTGTTTTTTCTTAAAAAAATTAGAGAACCTTGAAATGGATCACTCTTTATATTTGAAACTACGAAGCGTTATATGAGGATGTCTAACTGAAAAATTTCTAGAGTGGTTCTCCGAAGTTTATTCTACTTTTGAAATCTTTACTCGAATCACTTTGAAGGATTAGTGGTTGCTAGGAGGAACTGGCATTTTCCTTATCTGTTAGCACACCCGAATTCAGTTAGAAGTGGTTTCCACTAGGGCTCTTAAAACTATTCAAAAAACATGAAAACGGATTATTCGAATAGCTGGTTTGTAACCGTTCTTAAAAATATAAACCGATTAATTCTATTCGACTAGTCATAACTTTGCCACTATTAATCGAATAGTCGACGACTTACGAATATCCGGCTAGTGCAAACCGAATATTATTAATCGAATAATAGCCTATCCGGTTAGTCGATTAGTCGGAAACCAATAGCTCTAGTTTCCACATCATCAAGTGGAATATATAATATAAGATATCTGACATTGCTTGCCGCGGAGCCTCCACCATTAAAATAGTAATGATCCAACCCTGACCCTAGATCATCACAATCGCTAATTTCCTCTTTCAAGGAATTATAAAACTTCCGCTTACTCCTTCGCAGACTTAGCTATAAATCACGCACCAGAAACATAACAACCCGAGCTGTAACGATCATAACCACCAATCATTTCAAGCCATTTTTACCATCGAAGGGTCATAAACATAAGCCACAAATAGTTGCATGCGTAAAATAGTGGTTCTCAATAATAACCCAGAAAAGTCGTAACTCTTGCTGAAATACGTGCATAACGATTATAATGGCAGCCTAGGAATTGTGATTGATTCTAATTGACCACATTGGCACTTGCACTTGGAAGTCCAACAATGAGAAATAGGCTTCTGCTGTCGCAAATAAATTATACAAAAGTCTGATGAGTGCCACATTTCCATTTCAAAGGGCTCGCATGCATTGCCATATTTGTATAGCTGCATGGATATTTACCACGTTGGGCATAATAATAGGGACAAAGAACAAAAATTTAATGCCAAAAACTTAAAATGATGGTAAAATCAAGGTAATTTCGAAGAACCAGTTAGCTTTCGTGCTTCTTTGACTTATAGTAAGAAAAGTTACACCACTGATACAGTTCATAAATCGGTCGAACCATTTGTCAATGCAAACATTTCCTCGGAATTTTTTGAAAAAATAATTGAAAATGATATTTTCACAAAGATTTTCGAACCAAATTCGGAGATATCTCAAGTATATCTGTAAGAGTAATGAAAAAAGACAGCGCCAGAAATATGATATAGTTATCGCTTAGACAAAAAAAACGGAACTTGAATTGTGCGATGGAAACATCGTATCGTGGTCTGGAATTATTTTGATAAGCTGATCTATTTCCATGCACAGCACTGCATCTGCGCAAATCAAAAGGCATTTAAAGTCATTTCAATTTTCTTATTGGTTAATTTGTTGCGTTTTCACTTTTACTGTAGGCCGAGTGGCAATTCCTCTGCCACTTCTAATCTTTATTGATTTTTTTTCGCCGCAATTTAAGAGCCTTTAAATACGAGTACAGTGGTCTTTTTATTATTATACGAACGGTAAAAGATTAAGAAAATATGTAAATTTGTATACTCTTGCAACATGTTGCTACAGTGTATTATAGTTTTGTTCACCTAACGGTTGCATGTAGCACCTAAAACTATTCGAGATAAATATAGTGTATACAATGTATAATTTTGACAAAAAAAAGTCCCCGGAAATTGTAAATAAAGCGCAAAATATGTCCAAAGAGACCAGTTTGCGGTACCATTTTTGGAGAAATATTCAACTATATCGGGACGAGTCGAGCAAGGACGCAGTTCATCCAAAAAATATCCAGCAAAATCATTCGAATGGACTCGCGATAGATGTCGAGCTCTCTTGCCGTCTCTCTAACACTTAAGTAAGAATTCGTTAATGAGCTTTTTCTGACCACTGCCACATCCACAAAACGCGATTAGTCGAAAACCTATAAACACTAAATTAAGATATAAAATCTTAGAAGAGGGCACCTGCGGGGCAAAAAAATTTTGCAAAGTGGGCGTGGTCCCGCCGTCTAATAAGTTTAATGTACATACCTCTTAAACCATTTAAGAAACAACAACCAAATTCGCCTAGCATAAATATATTAAGAACTACTACCGACAATGAGGAAATGGGTGGAATCCGAGGTATCCCCGCTCTCCATATAACGGAACTGTTAAAATCTACTAAAATCGGAGTAAATCAATAACTAAATTTTTACCCCCGAGATGGGATGACAGGGCTTAAATGGAACCGAGGTCAAAATTGGACGATGGGAGTGGCACCGCCCACTTTTTGGTGAAATCACATATCTCGGCATCCCTCCGACTATTTAGTTCTTTCACTTTCCAGTACACAAATCAAGAAGCAAATAATATAACGGGATAAAACTTTGCACGAATGATGTCTTTAGTGTGTTCTACCTTATAACCAAAAATTGCCCAAATTCAACCAAAATTTTTCAAGCCCCTAAATACCGAATATGTGGACCCCAGTATCTAAAGTTGACTTTTCACCGAAAATATCGGTCAATGTATGGGATATACAATTGAAATTCAGAGAGAATTCTTTCCTAACTTTATGTATCAAAAATGGTCTGAATCAGGTCAATACTTCCTTTAACCCCCATATATGTAATATAAGGATTGTCGAGCTTCCGGGTGACTTTATACCTCATATATCGGCCAATATGTGAGGTATCTTAATATCTAGTGTTTTTCTAATATCGGTGCATTTTCGTGCTTAGAATCAATAAAAACGGCTGAAAACTAGCCTCAGACCCCATATAACTAACAAGCCCTATGTACCTAAAAGTATTACCCCTGCTTTAATCCTTAAAAGTTGCAAGAGTATAAAATGTTCGGTTATACCCGAACTTAACCCTTCCTTACTTGTTTGAAGTTACTATTGCGATGTCCATTATTAGCGACGAGCAGAAATATGATCTGTTCCCACTACGTAAACGTAACGGACGAAGATTTATATCTAGTCTGTGGGTTTCACTTCTTACTCTTTCTAGATACCCTCTCATCTTTAAAAAATCACAGAACATTTAGGGGCAGATTTACTTTAAAAGAACTAATTCATCATCAACATTTATTTGAAAGTAACCGTTGATTTCCCGAATACTATTATACCGACGTTTTCAAAATTTTCTACTAATTTTAATTTTTGGCGTTTGTTTTTGAAAAATCTTGACAGTAAATATCCTAAAAAAAAAAAATTGTCCAAGTCTGAAAGACACTCGGCTGGATTTTGTACTTCTAAGCTCGGGTTGATTACATCGAAAGAACAACTCACTATTTGTCACGCTATATAGAAATTCTTGTAAGAACTGTAGCGGAACTCAAATGATGTAAGACTGTACTGTTAGGTTACATTGTATCATCTATACAAACGAATATTTAATTACTCCAAGAAACGCCTACGCAAATCTTTAAGGTCGAGAGGTAGAGATTTAGCCGAGTGGGAGTAACTATTTCAAGAGAACAGCGCAAGGGTTTGTTTCTACAAAATTGCTTGACTTCAAGGTCATACGCGTATTTAAAAGGAATGGCGAATGGCTCTTGGTAACCACATTAATATGCGTAATTAACGCACAGTTGTCACGGATGTGGAAGGATAAAAGTCGCTATAAAATCGGGCCTAACGGCTGTAAAGCAAACACAAATAAGAGAAACACACGTAAGAACAACAAAATTCCAAGTGTAAAACCACCCACGCATAATTAACACAGAAATTTATGCGTAAGAAAAAAGGGGGGAAAAGTTCACTTATTTGCATTAGGGTGGTGCAACTAGGATTGAAATAAGTAAAAACATATATAATTTGTTGAAAGCGAGTTTAGTACGCGTCTTTGAACCTTTAAGTTTTATTTTAGAAGAAGAACTAATAGAAATTAGAAGAAGAAGAAATTTATATGACAATTACTGACAAAGATTTTAGCGAGAAGAATTCTACTTCTTCTCTTTTTCGTAGTCTCGGTATGGTCTTAGCTCTTACTTAAAGTCTTAAGCTCTTTCTGAGCTAAAATGGCCAAAAAATTATATCCCCATAAATTTAAGGACCACCCTTACTCATGTCCTGGAACATACTAAAACTCCTATGTCGATATTTGAATGTATAATAATTTACATTGTGTAATGCCCACAAAACCGCGTCAAAACAAATTTAGTACGAATTTGGCAAAATTAATGCAATTTATTAGCGTAATTCAATGGTAATGCTAAGACATTTACATTTTCTTGATTACTGACCGCAGCCAGAACGAATTTAAATCGCGCGCAAAGGTTTGAGGAATGACGAAAAGTACTATATATAGATAAATACAAATGTTAGTAGGCATATTTACTTAGAGCTGAGTACAAGCTAATCAATCATTAGTCATAAACACTCTATCATATTTGGTTTAACAAATGATTTTACGAGGTAAATTATGACGAATGAGGAAATGTCATAATCGATAGTTTGAAAAGTGAAGGATGGAAAGTAGTTTCGAGGCGATTAATAATAAATCTTAAGGGGTTATATACAGTTAGGATTTTCAAAAAATCGATTTTTTTTTTTTGCGTTTTCTTAATATATATAGTATATATCTGAGTATACACACACAAAATTTCAAGTCGATCCGACGAATATTTTCGAAGTTATAGACTACATGTAAAGTGCTTTCAAAACTTTAAACTCGTTTTTCTCGAAACGGTGTGTTCAAAGTCGAAGAGCAAGATTTCTCAGAAACGGCTGAACCGATCGGTCTGAAATTTTTACACAAGCTTCTTAACTATATTTTTTAGTAACTAATCGAAGGATTTCCCCATCCAATGAAAATTTCTTATTTTTATAAACAATTAAAAACCCGAATTTTGGTCGAAAATCGAACCTTTTGCTTTGAGTAGCCGCCATTTTGTCAAAAAATTTTTTTTTGCTAATTCCTTCGATCAATCACTAGATTATTTATTATATTAATGAAATTTATTTGGTTTTTGCATTTTAGATGATCCAGTCCAGAGATATCGTGCTCACCGCAAGAGGCCTTTTTTTTGTGGACCTCTGCAAAATTGGCAATATCGACGTTCCCGATAATTATTTTTGGCAATAAAAAATATGTGAATATAGTTTAAGGTTGTCATAATTTATGTACCTGCCAAGTTTCAAATCAATAAACCAAATAGTTTGCTTAGAAAAAATTCTTGAAAAATGCCTTTTTTTCGACCTCCTAACTGTATATAACCCCTTAAAACTAGTATAGGAAAACGGGCTTCTGTAATATGGATCGGAATTTACGACTCAAGTGCGGTATGGTAGTTTCTAAGACAATGGAGGAAGTCATGAAACTATTGGGGGAAAGCTACATGCCTGGTGAACAATTTCCTACATGAAACTTTGAACAACGACTTTTCCAGAGCAATTTTTGGGTATTTTTTCATTACATACAACTTAGCCATTTAAATTTTTTCAAAAGAACCCATAGTTCTACGTTAATCGAGATAAACCCTTAAAAATTCAACCACGCCTGTGTATATAAAGGGTAAATTCATGAAAATTCAACTTTTTGGAGTATGTTAAGAAATTTGGCTTCATTAAGTAGCCAGAAGTTCAAATTTTTAGCTTCAAATTTGTTATAACATAAAATATACAGTAGTGGTCATATAAATGTTACCATAATGTAAGTTGTAGAATAAAAATAAGCAAAAAATCTTAACATATATATAGTAAATTTCAAAGGAAAGTCTCCATTAGCCATCTGTAAAGAATATTTTGTAATATTTAGTATAGAAAATCTGTAATCCAAAATGAGTCTTAGTGCAACACGGCGTATGAGTAACATACATACTGAAATGTATTTTCGTGTCAAAAAATTCATTATGTTAAGGAAACAAATCATTGATTTGATTGTAAATAAACAAGGAATGAGATGTTATAAGACAAACTTAGAGAGTTCGTAAATAATTATTGGTCAGAAAAGAGCATTAAACTTCGAGAATAATCACCAATTTCTATAGGCAATTATGAACGCTGTTTTAGAATCGGTGAAATTTTATTCACGGATAATACGTCTGGACCAATCGACTTGACCGTTTAGATATATTTATCAGGTAATGAAATTTTTGATAACAATTTCGATTTTAAGCCACTCTGAAATGCAAATTTTTTCACAAGAAACGACTTTTTTAGGAAGCCCGGTTTTGTCAAAAATCGAAAATTACTAGTCCTAGTCCTTCGCTCATTATCTGATTTCTTCTATTATAATCTATTTTTTTTTTATTTTTGAATTTAAGATAGTTTTAAGCGGTAAACTCTACTTCACCGCCACACCTTTTTTTAATCACAGATTATTAAAGTATATCAAAGTCTACATTTTGAAACTCTTAGAACATGTTGCTGCAACCAAACGGTTGCAAGTATCACCTTAAACTAGTCTAGAAAGATATGGAGTTATATGTTATATATATAAATGATCAGGATGACGAGAAAAGTTTAAATCCGAGTGACTGAATGTCCGTCCGTTAGAAGCTGTAACTTGAATAAAAATTGAGATATCTTGCAAAAAAAAATTACAACAAGTTAGGAGGCGGGTCTAATAGACCACTGCCTCGCCAATAAAACCCATTGACCGAAAAGTGCCATAACTAAAACGTAAACTAAGTAGTTGCAGTAGCAAGGTGCTCTTTGTGGGCAAAAAATTTTGAAAAATTGGGGATGGCCCTGTCCTTTAATAAGTTTAATGTACATATCTCTTAAACCACTTAAGATACAACAACCAAATTCGCCTAGCGGAAATATTATACCGGCAGTGTTAAAATGGATGAAATCGAATGGTAACCCTGCTTACTCCCCATATAACGGTACCGTTAAAAACTACTAACTACGCTGTAAATCAATAACTAAATATGCCAGAGACACAAAATTTTACCCTCGAGATGGTATGGTTGGGCTTTAATGGAGCGAGGGTCAAAATTGGACGATGGGCGTGGCACCGCTTTTACTTTACTTTTAGGTAAAAACACATACATACTTATCTCGAGACCCGCCTGACTAAATTCGGTATATGACATTCTACTGACATTTCTATGTTACTGTATGTAAATGGGCGAAATCGGACTACAGTCACGCTTACTTCCCATATAAGCCAATTTTTAATTCCATCCGATACTTTCATTTCGAGCGTACAAATCAAGAAGCAATTAATACAACGAAGAAAACTTAGCACGAATAATTTCTTTATTATGCCACCATATGGCCAAAAATTGTCCAGCAAAAATCCAACAAAAACTGTTCAAGCAGCTAGGTACCGAATATTTAGACCCCAGTACCTATAGTTGACTTTTCACCGAAAAGTCAGGAAAACTATAAGATATATAATTGAAATTCAGTGGAAATGCTATCCTGATAGTAGTATGTCTGTGTGCTACAAATGGGTTGAATCGGCTCAATACTTCCCTGAGTCCCCATATACATAATATAGAGATTTTCGAACTTCCAGCTGACTTTATACCGCATATATCGGCCAATATGTGAGTTATCTTAATAAAATGGAGAGAGTGTGTTTTTCTTATAACGGTGCATATTTGTGCTTAGAATGAATAAAACTAGCCTCAGACACCATATAACTAACAAGCCTTATGTAACTGAAGGTACTTCCCTGGTTTTAATTTTTGCAAGTTGCAAGAGTATGAAATGTTCGGTTATACCCGAACTCTATAGCTCTTCCTTACTTGTTTCATTTATTTTTGAAATGAAATACTCCTTCAAAACAAAAAAAATCAGAAAAAACGTGTTTTTCACACTTTCAAGTGGAAGACCCTTCAGACGAAGACCATAAAAACTATGTACATATATGGTTAGAAAATTAAGAGTACTTTTCTGCTTTCTATTCGACACTGTAATATTTGAGAATAAATTGTTATTGTAACCTCAAAACTGAACTCCAAAACAATATGTATATATGTACATACATACATATATTCGAACTAACTAAAAAATTGCGCAAAATAGTGATGACCAGCATGAAATCCGATGACGCATACATGCATACACACATATGTACATATACATACATATATGTATGTATCAATATATTAGCCATATTTACTGTCGTTATTATTACACTCAGTGGAGTACGTAATTAACAACAACAAACTAAATAATCATTACAAGTTTAGTGAGTCGCACGAGTACAAAGATACTGTTATTAATTGAAGCCAATAAACTTTTGCCGACTAAGAGAATATAGTACTGCATATAGAAAGTAGTTCTAGTAGTACATACATACATATAGAAATCAAAATGTATTGTAAGCATGTATGCATGTGCTTAATATATACATATATATATGTACATATGTATGAGTGTAGTTGAGCCACAACAAAGCAATTATCTTACCCCGAAATCTTTTGCATGAACGTCTGTGCGCCGTAAAAAGGAAAGTGCAGCTGAAAGAGAGGAAAAAAAGTGATGAATGGAAATACCAAATACGTATTAACGGTATTTATGTATGTTAATAAAATGTATTTGTAGCATAAATATACAAATTAAAAGCAAATACAGCGAATATATGTAAATGTATGCATATTCACACACACACAGGCACAATAAAAATTAAATTTATTTACATTGACAAACATACACACACATACAAATGTACATGGGCAGGCATGTGTGTAGAAAATTCTATATATGTATATGTGTTTAGCGTAGTTGTTTGTATGTATATGTAAATCAGAAATCACTTTACACGGAACGGATGACAATTTCACTGAAACAAGCACGAAAAAGTAAGCCGAAGTACAAGACGACCAACGTCCACGCTTCGCAATAATGACAGACAGCCGCGTTCACAACGTCCACTTAACTACTGACGTTTGGCGCTTGGAGAAAGAAACCGACACCGCACAGCTGTTCGTGCGGTTTGGGCGCCAAAGTGCGTGCCACGAAAATCGGGACATGCAAAGTGGACAAAACAAAGAGCTAAAATGTACAAGCATACACACATAAATACATACATATGTATATAGCATATATTGTAGTATATAGTATATAATCAAGTACAAGTTACAGTTATTTTCAACTATTAAACGACCAATACTACCGAAACGTGAATGAATGTCCCAATTCTGAAGAAATTTACAAAGCTAAGCGCGGCACACACATACAGACATGACTACAATTATATGTATGCAGAAACATACTTACACAATTACATAAACATACACACACACACTCATATATTTACAATAGACACTCACATACATATATACACAAACACTCACATACACATACACTTACATATTTACACATATCAATCCATATATCTTTATAAACAACTCCTTGGCCCCCACTGCCACTAGTGCTACGAAACACACATACAACGCACACATACACACATATGCATGCACGTCATTTGTGTATTGAAAAACAACAGTTAAATGACTGTAAGGTACACCAATCAAGCGCCTGCCAGCGCCAACAGAAGCAACAGCGAAAGCGTCGTGGTCGCCTAAGCGGCTGTCCTGCGGCCACTTTGGTGGACGATTACTTGAAAAAGGACTGCATGTCCAGTCTAGTAGCAACCGTCCGGCTGACCACAGCACAACACGCTCCGCAGATATTAACGAGCCAGCAGCGCGCCGCCGGTAACTACGCGTCGCGCACGCAAACACAAAGCCAACGCCGTCCAATAGGAAAGTGGAGGAAAATAACGGCACTAGTTACACAAAAAAAAAACAAAGAGAGAGAATAAAAAAAAAACTATAACGCTAACGGTAAAAAGTGGAAATACCGAAAGTGGCGGTGTAACAGGCGTGCAGCGCTGCCATTATATGCACTTACAAAGCAGAGGCATGCTCATACGCCTATATGTATGCTAAATTATAATTTTTTAACGCGTCGTGCTATTTGCCCGGTTAACGGTTTTTGTAGTACAGTGCATAGGCAAACGCCAGCGGTAAAACAAAAATCGATGCGTTGCGACGCCGCGTTTATTAGTGACATTTTCGCCCGTGTTTACTGTTGCTTTTGAACGTATGTATGTGTATATAATTTCCGTCGCCGATTTATGACCGGAAAACGCAGTGACAAAAGCAGTGCATGAAAATAACTGTAAAAAAATGTCGCTAAAGCAAATAAGCGCAGAAGTTGCTTAAAATAAATAATATTGTTCGATATTATTGCACTATTTATTAACTGGAAGTGTGTTTTGCAATAAAAAAAATATAAAAAAAATTTAAATTCGAAAATGGATATACCGAACACTGGTGCCATTTTTACGCTCGGCAAATCGTATTTGGCGGAGAACACGCAGAGCTACTTCTACATCAAAAACGATCCGGTGAAACGGCTGATATCGGGACCGCATCAAAGTGCGGTCATTTGTGGTAATTTGGAAAATATTTTCGAAAAAAATCCAAGGCACTTATAAATACGAGGAGGGTGCGATAAGTACACAGTCTATAGAATAAAAAGATAAAACAAAGTCCTTCATAAATAAAAAAAAAAGTTTTCCATACAAGAACTTAATTGGTCAATTTGTATGACAGCTATATAGTATAGTGGTCCGATCTGAACAATTCTTTCGGAGATTGTATCATTGCCTTAGACAATAACTAATGTCAAATTTCATGAAGATATTTCGTCAAATGAAAAAGTTTTCCGCACAAGAGCTCAATTTTTATGGGTCCATTTGTATGACAGATATATGCTATAGTGATCCAATCTAAAACATTTCTCTGGAGATTGTATCATTGTCTTAGGAAATAACTTATGCCAAATTTCGTGATGATATCTCCTCAAATAAAAAAGTTTTCTATACAAGAACTCGATTTCGACCGCTCAGTTTGTATGGCAGCTACACGCTATAGTGGTCCGATGTCGACAGTTCCCACAAATTAGCAGCTTCTTGGGGAGAAAAGGATGTGTGCGAAATTTCAAATCGATATCTCACAAACTTAAGGGCTAGTTCGCGTCTATACAGACGAAAATGGCTAAATCGAGGGTTGCTGTTCTTGTTGTTGTTATTTTTGTAACGGAAAGAAACATTACTACAATATTTAGAGGAATGCTGCCGGTTGGACAGTCCTTTGCAGTAAACAAATCTGGGTCCGTTTCGGTTACGTCGATCCGACTGTCGCGGGAACGGTTTATAGGGCCTTTGACATTCCCATTTGGGCGTTACAAACTTTGTGCCGAAATTAATATATCCCGTTCATAGTACGACAACAAAAATGTATGCGATTTATTTCTCAACGATGTTTTGAAAATATGCAGGACTGCGATAACATCCTTATTCAACTCAAACCTCTGCCAGCGAATAACTTTTTCAAGTTTGAAAGCAAAACAAGGTCGCATTTTTGCAAGCAGCCCAATAATTCGAAACAGCAGAGCCCTTTGACCACTTCGGCTTTCTCCAGTTAGTCTATTAGATCACACCTTGTCCCAGAAAACGTTGGCTGCCACCTTCAGGCATATAGACCAGTCTTCGTCTTACCGTTAGAAGATGTCGAAGACAACTTATATAATACTTATCATCCTAACGGGGATTAGGCAAGATACAACAACAACAACAGTGTACGTCTTCTTTGTAGCAGGTTTGCTGCATAAAATCCACAGTTTGAACTGTCTCTCGATCTCTGGTTTCTACTAATGAACCCATGTTTCGACTGCGGTTTGCCTGAAATTCTTGCAGGACCCATCTTCGAGTACGAAATAGCACCATTTTTTGGAGATACTGACGCCATTAGACGGTGGGACCAAGTACTTATCAAACCGGCGCTATGTAAATATATACATATGTACCTATGTATGTAATATATATGTATATATAATGCATGTGTTTAAGTGCAGATATAAATAATAGATTCCGTTCGATGGCACGCAAAACAAATGTTTAGCTCTGTTGGTCACTTAATATTTGACAATAACATTTGAAGGCACGAAGCCGGTGGCAAGTGGCATTTGATTTCCAATTGGATAAGGAAGCAACAGAAAAAGATCAACAAATTGCGTGTTGCGAACAAGCGGCCATTGTAATGATTAAATACTCACTTACACATAAATCTAACCAATACAACTGAATTTCAATTATTAATAATATGAGGGGTTTTTCACATAACCTAAATATGTCACAACTATTTATCTCTCCGAGACAGATATATTTATAGGAAAAATTTTCTCCAATTGCTGTTGCCGCTGCGTAGCCAATTTTAGACCACTGAATATATTCGTGACATTAAAAATTGTTATAGCTCTTGCTGTAGCGACAGAAAACACTCACCAAATAATTCGGAAAAGGGGGGTCTGTCGATTTGACAGCTCTTCTCCGAACATACACATATACTTGTAAATGCGGCTTCGTTTCGGTTACATAGACCTGACTACATGGAAAGAAAATCTTAAAAGTTTTGTGAATTCCTCAGCGTAGAAATGTCAAACAATGAGTATTCCTTTCAGGAAAAGGAGTTTTTCTCAGCTACTTTGGCAAGCAACTCTTTTGAGACCACAAATTAAATTGTTTCTGTAAAAAATTAGGCTATTTTAATGCGATTCTGTCCACGAGGCATTTCATTTTCAAAACATCAGCCAATATGTATAATTAATAAGGATATTAAGAACATCTGACTAATTCTAATACATCGATTTTTTAATAGAAATTTCTTCTATTTTTTAACTTTTAGTAACAGCGATGTATGGATGAGGTGTTAGAAGCAAATTCTCTACGATCATGTGCACGACCTTACTGACTGTTTATGCCTTTCAAATACTTACTTCTATGCTGAACAAAGTGATTAAGCTCTACAAAACATTTTTGTACACTTCTTTCTAACTATTCCACTGCAGTCCAGTTATATGACAAATAGTCCAGCAAGCGGCTTTTATATAAGTATACCTTGAACGGGATCATTAAGTTTATCATGACTAACCAGAAGATAAAATGTGCATATATAGTACACACATAAATGACCAGCATGACGAGCTGAGTCGATTTAGTCAATAGTTCCTGGTTTTTGAAATATCGATCTGAAATATCGATTTGCAAAAGTCTTTTTCTCCCCAGGAAGCGGCTCACTTGTCGAAATCGCCAATAACATACAAGCTGAGCGATCAAAATCAAGTCCTTGTATGGAAAACTTTTTTATTTGACAAAATATCTTCACGAAATTTCGCACAGATTACACAGGTCCAAAAAAAACAAATCTTTGAGGGTTCCTTTCACCAAACCTGGTGTAATATATGTATGTTTTTGGATTCGTTAAGCTCGAATCCGAAGTCTGTTCTGCCTCAATACGCCATGATTTTTTTCTAACCTCGAAAAACTGGTGGATTTTCAGTGGCAAACTCAACTTTTTAAAGTATTGGCGAATTTGCTTGAAACTCGTTACTACTATTCCAAACTAGCCGACGAACAATTAAAAATTAATCGGATTCGCTTGTTACTCGGAAGTTTTCGAGAACGCTACTTACGAATTGGATATCAGAATGTCAGAATTAATGTCCAATATATGGTACCTACATTCAGCCATACCCAGGAACAACGACAAGTCAATAATTAAATTTCGTTCAGCACTGTGGTATTTGGTGGCGAGAATTGGTTATATCGTGCTATACCTTCCACTAGACCTCATAAACCCCTATCCTATCCTTGATTTTATGTCTTATATATCGATATGTATAAGAGATACTACAACGAGCAAAAAATAGTAAGACTTTATTCATAATTTTGAAATTCCTAATTTTTTTTACAAAATCTATGTCGTCCCCTTTAAAGTAATCCCTCTTGACCCCAATACACCTGTATCAAAGTTTTTTCCAATTCTCGAAACAGTCGTTAAAATAAATTTCCGAAATAGCCTTCTATGTGCGTAGCGATTCACGTTTAATGTCTTTAATTGACTCAAAACGGTTTTCCCCGGAACGGTCGTTTGAGTTTGCTTAATAGCCAAAAGTCACACGGAGCTAAATCAGGCGAAAAAATTGGTTGCGGCACGATATTGGTTGAAAATTTGGCGAAAAATGCACAAAAAATCAATGCAGTATGCGACAAAACCAGGAGTGGTCGGCCTCTTTTTACGAATAGCTTCGCGCAAACGATGCATAACACTCAAATAGTTTTCCTTGACAGTTTGGCCGGCTCGTAAGGAATTCGGAGTTCACCACACCTCGATAATCGAAGAAAAATGTGAACATAACCTTGATTTTTTACCAGCTTTGACGTGGTATTTTCGGCTTCGGCTCACTTTGCCAGAATATTCAGCCGATTGATCGTCTATTGGCGGATCGTAAACATAGATCCAAGACTCATCGCCAGTAATAATACATTTCATGACATCTTGGTGGTCGGAAAGCATTGTTTCACAGACGTTAACGTAACGCGGTTTTTCCAAAAAAATTTAGTGATTTTGGAACCAATCGTCCTTCACTTTTCTTAGGCCCAAATAATCTATTAAAATGTTTTTCACTAATTCTTCCGATATTCCAGCATGTCAGTAAGATTTCTTACTGTTAATCTTCGATTCTCAAGCAACATTTTCTTTATTTATTGACGTGTTGATCTTCAATTGATATTGATATTGGCCGTTGGTCTACGTCAACGTGTTCTAGACCCTCTTTGAATAATTTGTACCGATCAAAAACACTTGCTCGCGACAAAAAATTATCACCAAAGGTCTTTTCGAACATTCTGAAAGTTTTAGCAGCAGAAATTTGATTCCGCACACAAAATTTAATGGAACTCCTTTGTTGAATAATTTCACCCATCGCAAAAATCGCCGAATGCACTTTATGTGCTTCAGAAAGACAAGCGTTTACAAAACAATTATTTTGATGTTACATTTGGCACAGATTTCACAGACAGTCTTACCAATATAGAAAAAAAATATTTCGAAGAATGGATTTTTGTAAAAATTTTAAATTAAAATGTCTTACTATTTCTTGCCCACAGTAGTAAATCAGTGAAATTTAGTGAGAAAGTTTTTCCTTCATTTTGATCAACTTTATACTGCGCTTTATGAAAGATATAATATATATGTTAAATGTTGTAAAGATATTTATAACATTTACAATACAGTTTTATAGGCAACTGGAAATATTACAGACGCATTTTATCTTACGAAATTTTGAGACATTATAATGGTTAATTGTAACCAAAATTAAAACTTCCTTATATTTTTGTGTTTCTTTTTCTGTATTATTCATTTCAATTTAACATTTGCTCAGTCTAACTTTTAGTATTGTTAGCGGAGAAATTAGGCAATTGACAAACAGTTCAAGTGTTTAAGCGTAAGTTTAATGTGCCCGGGCAGACTTGAACGGAAAACGAAAGTAAAAGTAAATAGTTAAGTAATTTCTTAAATTGCATTTAACATGCAATTTACTTGTCAACATAGCCCCAGAATTTCTTGCTGGTTAAAAGAGGAAAGGAAAGTAGCACAACTTTAAGAATTAGTACAAAGATTGCGTGGCAAGGAATTTCGGGGCATGAATTTCGGTAGACTTCAGTAAGTGTCGGTGATGTGTTGTGCTGTGTAATTATTGTTGAATATGTAAAGTAATGTGTAAAATAGATTTAAAATTAATAAAATTAAAAATTAGATGTCTTAAGCAGCTGACAAAATAAGGGTAAAGAAGCGAAGCGCGCCTAGAGAACACATTTAGATTATAGTACTATATTTTATATTTCATAAATCTCATATTATTAAATTATACAACTAAATTTAGCTCAAATTAGTAAATAATGAACAACTTGACTGATAACCAAAGTCGTGACAACTGATATACTCACTACGAAAAATCACTCATACGCACTGGCGTCACTTCAGTTAGGTGCTGAAAGCTTAAGTAAATAGGAAAGGGCGTACATATGCATATGCCTGGCAAAAAATAAAGTTTTTAATGTGAAAGTAACTACATTTTACTTATTTTTTTGTTGTTATAATTAAGTGTATTCACCTTATCTTAATAAATGCGCTCATTTCATTTCACCCTAAATGTAGGCAATGTTTTTTTATGGTGCGTCACAAACAAACACACTGAAATATGAGACGAAAGTTTTAAGTATTCAATTCTAATTATATTTCTGAGTGCTTTGAAGGCGTGAAAAACATTCGTTTGACTAAGCTCTGCGTCGTATAGGAATTGAAATCTATAATAAAAGCCTATCGATTCCAAGTTTAGTTTGCTCGGAATCTCTTTTGGTAGTGTTATGTATTTATTTATGTGAGAGTTCGAATTGTCATTGGTAGAGGATGATTCTTCTCTTTTTGATTACAGTCGCGAAATACGTTCGATTAATGTTTGGCAAGAAAAGAAAATCAAATTATTGATTATTGGCCGATTTACAACCAATTTATATCTTCCATATAATTCAAGTGATATACATACATACTACTGTGATCAAATTGAAAGCTGCAAGAACTGAAGCCGCTCGACCTTACCAAGCGTCATCGCTTCGCTACATGGGCTCTTAAAAAGTTCCTAGAAGATCCGACGTTTTCGAACCCAGTTTTGTTCAGCGATGATGCCCATTTTTGGTTCAATGGGTAAGTAAATAAGCAAACTTGCCACATTCGGGAAGAAGAGCAATCTGAAGGGATTCAAAAGCTGCCATTTTATCCAGAAAAAACAACGGTTAGAAGTATTTTGTGGGCTGGTAGATTCATCGGTCTATATTTCTTCAAAAATGATGCCGGTGAGAGCGTAAGCGTCAATAGGGACTGTTACCGCGAAATGATAACCGACTATTTGATATCTGAAATCGAAGCTCGTGATCAATGAATTTATTGAGAGAACACATTGGTGCGAAAATAATCACGTTTTGGGCCGGTCGATTGGCCACCAAGATTGTGTGTATTACACCGTTAGACTTTTTCAGAGGGACTATTCGACAATACCGCTTCGTTCACCGTGGCATTCACGCGTGTCAAAAGAGATGCTCGAACGAGTCAAAAAATAAATGCCAAAAATTGTTATTTGAAGAGATAATAAACAAATAAATGCCAAGGATAATACACACTATTAAATTTGCAGTTTTTGTTTTTAAAAACGTAGGGAACCTGAAATGGATCACCCTTTACAAGCGATCGCTAGGTGAACAAAACTAATATACTCTGTAGCAACATTTTACAAGATTACATAGGGTCAACAGACAATCAAAATATTCTACAAAAATATTTACAAAATTTAATTTTCTGCTTTTCGCGAAAAAAGACGAAAAAATAATTTTTGTTATGTGAAAACCAAGCGAAAAACTTCCTACCATCGCACCGTCTTGCTCTGTAAGCTTATAGACGACAAGTTGGTTAAAGAAAACGCATAACGGCACTCTACTTGGTATTAATTGCTAATGACAAAAACTTTTAAGCTTCACAACAACACACAAGCAGACAAAACACTCGAAAACGTAAATATCCTATACCAACACATTAAACAACATCCGCTCATACATATATGCTAGATATAATTATATATTGAAAACACAGAGACACACAAACAACCCAACACTTTCGAGTGCACTGAAAAAAGTTCTCGACTAATGCAATTAATGTCTCACATTACAGAAAGTGGACGATTATTTGTTTGGGGTGAAAATCACTACGGTCAACTGGGTATTGGCAGTCCGTCCAACCAAAATGGCAACAATAATAAAAACCACAATAGCACTAGTCATGGCGATATAATTACGAAGCCAACATGCGTGAAATCGTTGAAAACGCTGGGTTTGAAAATAGCCGACGTCGCTTTCGGCAACGATTGGTCCATAATACTCACACGTAAGTGTCACATAACTACTACACACGCATTTAAGCAGCTAACTGACGCTATTTATTAACCGTTAGATTCAAATGAACTGTTCTACACGGGTCGCAACATCTTTCCAAGCGAATCGAATGTGGCGCGCAATTTCAGTGTGGCCACCGTGGCGGATGAGCAATGTCAAATTATACGCAAGCCATTTCGTATTGAAGATCTGGACGAGTGTCTGTCGAAGAATGAGGATGCTGAGTGTTACACGCATGTCTTAGCGGGCGATGAGCACTTTGTGCTGATGACCAGTGAGTAGTTTATTGAAGAAAGTAATAATTTTTGCTAATTTAAGATTTTTTTACTTTAAAATATTTTTTTTTTTTTATTTAAACAATTTTTTTATTTTTTCTTTTAATTTAAAAATTTTAAATTTTTATTTAAAAAATTTTTTTTATTAAATTTTTTTTTTTGTTAAAAAATTTTTTTTATTTTTTTATTTAAAAAATTTAAATTTTTATTTATTTAAAAAATTAAAATTTTTATTTATTTAAAAAATTTTATTAAAAAATTATATATTTTTTTTAATTTAAAAAAATTTTAAATTTTTATTTTTTTAAATTTTAAATTATAATTTTTTTAATTTCAAAATATTTAAAATTTTCTTAACAAAATGCGTTTTTAATTTTGTCGCCATTTTTACCTTCCCTTTTGAAAGATTTAACAATTTATATCAATTTTACCACACAGGTTTTGGTCGCCTTATTGGCTGGGGTTCGAACCAAAATTACCAGCTTGGAATGCCCGCCGGCCACACAGTGCAGAAGCCGCATGAAATAAATCTCGGCGCACCCGTGCAGCAATTTGTTTGTGGACCCGAGTCGACGCTGGTGCTCACCACCACGGGCAAGCTGTATTTTACCGGCCATCTCAATGACTTTGTATTCTCACAATTTACCGAGCTGCAACAGAATCTTGGACCAACGGAGCAAATTATATTCATGCACATTTCGAAGACGAATGACATATTCATAGTGACCAATGCCGGCAGCATTTATCGCAGTATCGAGTCGGTGCGTACGAAAAGTCTAATATTTCAGCGATTCTACGACTATGATAGCGAAGAAAACGGACCGATTTGGAAACTGCTGAAGGGCTTTTCCTTCTATGCCGTGCTAACGAAAGCGAATAAGTTTTACACAACATTCTCGGAGAGCGGTCATCATTTGAAGACGTTTCGTGAGATTTCGAAATTCAAAAATTTACGTCTACTCGACGTGGCAGTGGGTAATAAACATATATTGGTGCATGGCATACCGCGTTCATCAACGGTCTCAGCAAGCGTGGGCGGCAGCGTTGAACCACATCGTTTTGCGAGCCGAACCTTCGTAATGCCGCCGACTTTGGTGAATGGTACCGGTGCTAAAAGCTGGAGTCGGGTGAACAGTGCAACAAAAGCTGAGAGTAAAGATGGTGGCAAGGTTGAGGCAGAGGACAAGAAATTGGCGGATGCGAATAGCAATGTGATGGCAAATGGCGCAAATAATGAACCGACTGAAGTGGCAGAGAAAAATACAGAAATCAAAACAGTTGCTGACGAACATAATGGAAATGTAAATGAAACGAAGGCAGAAGTCACTAGGCCGACAAGCGCTACGAGTACAACAAAAACAGATGAGCAAAAGACACAAGAAAAAGAACCTGAAAACGCCGAGAAAAATATAGAGGCGAATGGCGTTGCGGAAAATAATGGCAACGTTACAAAACAAACTGAAACTAACGGTAATCTAGAGATGAGCGATAGTGAGCCTGTTAAGGAAGCCAAACTTGTAATGGCTGCCACAGCTGCTTTGGTGCACAATGAAGCAAAATCACCGACGAACTCGATCAAATCTATTAGATCTATAAAATCAGCACATTCCGTTAAATTTTCGCCAACAGCGCTAAGCAAAAAGGCTTCGCCGGCAACCGATAAATTGCTACGACCACACACGCCTTACCCGGATAGCAGCACAACTGGGAGTACACCGACAACCATCAAGAAGACAACGCCGTTGCGAAATTTCTCTTATGAAGCGGCAATGGATCATGACCACATTGATAGCACATCGCCTGTGCTGATGGATAGCTTGGAAAATATATCCGAAAGTACAGAAGGCGAAAGGGAGCATAAAAACGGTAGGTTTCTCACATTAAAATTGAAGTAATTTTAGTTAAAAACTAAAAAAGTAACGTTAACTTCAGCTAGACCGAAGATATATGCAATACTTTACACCTAAATAAAGTGTTTCCATAGAAGAATTTGATTTTGTTCAACCAGTTTGTATGACAGCTATATGATACAGTGGTCCGATCTGAATAATAAATTCACAGATTACACCGTTGCCTTGGGTAATAATCCAAGTCAAATTTTATGAACATATCTTGTCATGTAATATAGTTTCCCATACAAGAATTTGATTTTGGTGGTTCAGTTTTTATGGCAGGTACATGTTATAGTGGTCCGATATCGGCGATTACGGCAAACTAGCAGCTTCTGGAGGAAAAGCCGACATGTGCAAAATTTCAGAGCGATATCTCATAAATTTACGGACTAGTTGACGTCAATACAGACAAACAGACGCTGACGACTAAAAAGCCTCAATACGATACGCTGATCAGTTATATACAGGCTAACTTTTCTGTTTTTTTAGCACTGGCCTCTTCAGCTGCACTGCCATTTGAGGAGGACGAGCAATTGACAGTGGAGATTAACACAACAACTGATCCGCTAAATAGTACTATTGTAGTAAATGAAATACGTTTTATAAACAACGGAGTGGATGTGACGGACAATGTGAAGGCGGCGTCGCTTGAACGAGAGGATACCGAGAGCACGCTCGACTCGTTAGAAGAGCAAGCGGAGGGCATAACAAGTAAATCTAATGAAACTCTAAATAATTTGAGTCAAGGTCATAACTCAGATATGGAAGAAGTGGGTGGTGTCGGAGAGGAAATTAAAAACACTATGCAAAAAATCGAAGACAATGCCAAGGAGGTGACACATAAAATAGGAACTAAAGTAGATGAAGCTGATACGGCAGTAAAAAATATAGTCGAATCAAAGTTAGAGAAGGTTAACGACGCAGCAAGTGAGATAAAAGATGACTTGGCGCAACAAGCAGCACAAATAGATGAAGACATCAAAACGACAAAAACCGAGCTGAAAACAAACGCGGAAAAGGTGGGTGAAACCATAACAGATAAAATGGAAAATGCCGCCAAAAAAGCCGCTACAGCAGCCACCGATGTGCGTGATACGGTAGAAACTGCAGCCAAACGTGCTGCGGCAGGTGCACGCGACGCGGTCGAAACGATGGGTGATAACGCTAAGCGTGTGGCAAATGACACCAAGACGACAGTCGAAAGTATAGGCAGCAGCGCTAAACGCGCAGCAACGGGTGCTAAAAACGCCGTCGGCAATGTATTTATCAAAATGTCAGACGGCACTAAGGATGCGGTTGACTCTGTGGCTGCAAAAATCGCAAGCGAGGTGTCTGGTGCTAAGGAAAATATTAACACAATGTTTCAAAGCAAGACACTTAAACCCACGCCTGTGGAGGAAGATGCAGTGTCATCAGCGTCAGAGGCTGCATCCAAAGGTGGACTAAAAACTAATACAACCACCAATGGTGAGGATGATGAACGCACAACAGCATCCGTAAATTCCACGCAAAACTCTACTGGTAATCCTTTTGAAAGCAATAATCCATTTGAAAATGATGAATTTGACGATGTGGTTGAACGTGGTAAGAAAGCAATGCAGGAAGAGATCAACACAGTGCATCGACAAGTGGCTGAAGAGATAAAGGATGCGGAGAAGGAAACAAGTAAAGTGCGCAAATTTTTCAGCGAAATGCGTGGTATATCTTGCCGCAATGAAAAATCAGTGGCAGTTGATGGTTAGTAAGTTAGCAACAATTATATGTAAGCGTAATGCTAATTCAAGCAACATTTTGCCGTCATTTCAGATGATCCGCCACGTTATTCAGTAGAAGATAAGTATCCTACACCAGCACATCGTGACCGGGAGCAAAATAACACATCAAAAGTATGCTCAATATTATAAATATTTTCGGCTAATCTTAAACAGACTAAGATATGATTGCATTTTGAATTTGTTTACCTATAATAAAACAGTGACTTATAATACTGATATAGAACGTTTAAATATATGTAATTTTACCTATTTTGTGGTTTTATTTCACTGAATTACAAGTATTAGCTAAATCAACACAAATTGCATTAAACGTTTCTAACAAAATTTTTGCCAATCAGCTGTTGACTGAAAATATAATGAAGTTAGCCGTTATTGAAAAACGATAAGCAAATCCGGCAAACCAAAAGCTATACTTAAAAGCTATTAAAAACATTTTTAAGACAAAGTAAATTTTTAAAATGAATAAAATTTTTATAAATATATGTTAATCTACCCAATTTTATAAATTAATTCAAAATACCCAAATCATATAAAATCTACTACCGGTAAAAGTTGTACATTTGGAAATTATGTTAGGTATACATATGTGTGAACATACCATAAACAAGTAGGTGCCACGATTCTTCCAGAGAAACTAGTTTATTAGGAATATGACAGCTATCAAATATAAGGACAGCAGTATTATGAATTATTTTAATAAAAAAGAGTTAGGCCCACATTTAATCAAAGCATAATTTTAATAAACAATTATTTGTCCTTTTAACTTAATTTTTTATTCAAATTATAATAATATTTTAAAGGGCGAAATGGCTATACATAAAGTACATTTTGAAATAGCTTCTGATCAATATTTTTCACATTTTTACAAATATATGTCAACATATGCAACTCTGTAAATCGACTTTTTGTCTATCGATAATTACGTTAAGTTCATTAAGTTTGAGCTGGCAACACTTCGATTAACAAACAAACGTCAAAAGAAAATTGTGTGTGTCTGGTGCCTGCTAACGAAGAAAAAAAACTTAACTCAATTTTGTAACTTCATATTTTTTGTACGGAAGCAGAAAAGTTTTCTATTTTTTGAAAATTTTCACATTCTTTATAAATGAAGTGCAACAAACCTAAGCGGGCATAGGAAAGAATATTCATACAAGAACAAATACAAGTATGGGAAAGGCATGAGATTTGCAAGTTGAAAAACTGGAAAGATGAATTAAAAAGGGGGGAAATTGGAGTCTATTTTCACTGCATGTCCTCGTCGTCAGGTAGTGCAAGAAGGTAGGTCAACAAAAAGGAGTGTTTTGAATATTAAATATATTTTGCGGCAAAGGAGGTGATGGTGGTGGTAAGGTGTAGTGAGCCTGCAGCAAACTATGCGAGCTGGTTGCGGTAAGCTTTGATGGATTTTTATGAGCCGATCGCGTTTTACAGTTGATGAATGGGGAAGTGAGTGTGTGTTCCTAACCTCAAAAAAGCAAAGTGTTCGTTAGGTGTATTGACAGCAACGAATATCGTCGGTATTATGTGTGAGTGTGTGCGCGCTGCTTATTGTTACGCGAACGGGGTACGGTCGGTGTGTTGAGATATGTAGTGAGCGTGCACCGTGCGGCGAACGTCTAAAGTGGTGATGGTCGCATCGACGACGTCAACGGCCGAAGTGGAAAAACTACTTCACAAATCGGGTTTGTTGAATATATATTCCTTGTTTTCTTATATTTTTTCGATTCGCCAAAAACGTGATTGTGGGTAATATATTGGAACTTTGACGAAAAAATGATCCCCACCTCCGGTAAGGGGTCGCGGTATAATGTTTAAGTATTTCATATACTCTTCTTTCCCTTCAGTCGTAATGTTATTCGATTATGTGCACATGGTAGCGGTCACAGTGCGCTGTCATTTGTGCTGGTAAAAAACGTATGCCACTGCAGCATGCCGCGCGTATTTGGCATTCCATTCAAATCATATGTAAATGCTACTTGCCGCAGTCACTTCAAAAAATTTTCTCTACGCTAAAATATAAGCATTTAATAATTTGTACGGCAATGATCACAATTTAACTTTGATCATTGTTGCTTACAACTAAAATTACTAAGCCACATGGTACAATGCGCAGCGCTGCTGACTTATCGTCGTCACCACTTAAGCGCCGTCATCACTGCCATACTCGTAACGCCTAACCTCGACGCACAACTTTGCTATATTGTAAATTCTTGTGGAGTTTTCATGGAGAAACACATTGTTTTTAATATATGCAAAATAAAATATAAAGAGGTCAAACGAAAAATGAGCCAAATCAAACTAATGAATATTAAACAATAATTTTTTAAACTTCGTTGTCTTTCTGCCAATCGCTTTGTACATTAATATCTTAACAACAACGTGGCGCAAAGCGAGGCATCACTATGCAGCTTTTCTACGCTGCAACACCGCGGAATTTTTTTGAAAAAGTTTGCAGCAATATGATATGCAGAATATGATAAATATTTTCATAAAATATTATAAATCTAAACTTAAATCATTCTCGGAGATTTTAAAGATTTGCTCACTTTTTTAAGAATTTTTATTTATTTTTTCAATTGAGCCTCTCTTCAATTTACACTAATCATATTATTTCCATTGCAGATTTCGTATCCATATCCTCTCTTAGCAAAAATTCTTTTGCTAAACCCACAGTTTCTATGCGTATTCTATTTAGGACCGATATGATATAAGTGGGTTTATAATAGAAAAATAAGCCAACACACCTTATATCTCGCACTTAAATTACAATAAGATCAACCAGCCAAAACAAATAGCAACAAAATATTTATATATCCCAAAAATATATTTGAAACTTAATTGGTAACATCGGCCTACCTGAACTCCTTCAGAGCTTGATTTCCGAAACTTGGCAGAAATGCACATAAAAAATTTGCAACATGCCCATGCGGCTTCAGCCGCTATGGGAAATTGTGAGATTGTCATTGTGTCATCGTCGCCGAACAATGCTGCAGCGGGTACCAACAATAATAACAACAATACTAATAGCAACAATAATAATGAGAATAACACCGTAGCACACCATCAGCAGCAACAGCAATCCCAACAACAACAACAGCAGCAGCAGCACCAGGCCCCAACTACAACAGAAATACCGATTCCGTTCAATATGCATCTAGCTGCTGCCAACACCGAAGCGCACGTTGCTGCTCAAGCGGCTGCTATGGCGGCGGCACAAGCGGCCGCTGCCCAGGCTGCCGCCGCTGAGCAACAGCAAGCATCGGGTGGCAGTAACGGTGCAAATGCCGCAACAATTTTGCAGCAACATCCCTTAGCGCATCTGGTAGCGACAGCAGCGCATAGTCCAGCGTTGTCAGAGCATCACTTCGCTGCCGGCCGGGAAGTGGTTGCAAACGGTCACAGTGCGGGCAGCAGTACGAACGGTGGCGGAGGCGGTGGTGCCAACAGCAGCGGCAGTAGCGGTGGCGGTGGTGGCCATGAAAAACCCTTTCTCTGCAGCGTCTGCGATCGGCGGTTTCGACAGTTAAGCACACTTACCAACCACGTAAAAATACATACCGGCGAGAAACCCTACAAATGTAACGTTTGTGATAAAACCTTTCGTCAATCGTCCACGCTAACGAATCACCTAAAAATACACACCGGCGAAAAACCATTTAATTGCACATATTGTCCGAAGAATTTCCGGCAATTAAGCACTCTAACAAATCATGTGAAAATCCATACAGGTATGTATTGCAATAAATCATACATTTATGTCGTGATAATAAAAATATTTATCCAAACGAGCTTCGTATTAATATAAGATTATTCATATTGCAGGTGAGAAACCGTTCGAATGTGCCGTTTGTAAGAAACAATTCCGTCAATCTAGTACACTTAACAACCATATAAAGATACATGTTATGGACAAGGTGTACGTACCCGTTAAGATAAAGACCGAGGAGGAAGAAGGATGACTAGAGGACATGGTGATCGCTGGCGCACATCAGCGGCCCGCGAATCATCATCGCAATGTGATCACAACCACAATACAAGCACCAGTAACAACAGCAGCAGCAGTGGCGGCCGCCGCCTCTGCCGCCAATCATCATATACATCAACAACAACAACAGCAGCAGCAACAACAGCAACAACACCAGCAACTACAACATAACCACACAAACAACAATCCGAACAATGGTAATACGATTATCGCCACCGCCGCTGCTCCGTCCAATGCAATCGAACATTTCAACGTAACATCAATTGGCGAATTGTCCAACGTGCAATTGAGCAGTATCAATGCACAGCTAGTGGGCGGTAGTGTCACACCCGAGGGTAATCTGGTGACAATGGGTGGCGTGGTCATCGGCCGTATACATTCGGCGTCTTTGCAAAGCAACGGACACACTCTGCAACCGCAATTGCGTACAACAGCACAGCCGGCCACCAGAGAGGAACTGCAACAGTTGGGCGTGATCAAGGTGGAGTCGCCAGCTGCTGAGTTTCAAAATGAGGGATGAGTCGAGTACGAATTGCTGCTTGAGTATATGCTCAAGGAGGACGAGGAGGATTACGCAGCCGCTTGCAATGATAATAAATTAAATGCCAGCAGCGCTAGTGATACTATTGAGGATGTTGGCGGTGGTGGCCACCGTAAGAGCGATGTTGTAATATGTGGTGATGCAGTTGGCAGTAGTGAAAGTGCTGGTAATTGAGATCGCGCACAAGTGCGTGTGACATTCGCTAAGCGTAGTTAAAGCAAGCATATTGAATTCGCGGTCGTAGTTATTGTTGCTATTGTTGCTAGTTATTTAAATGCAGATATCGAAAGTGAAGGAGAAAAGCATAATTAAAATCACCAATCATCATTAGTTTATTACAAAAACTGCTGTTGTTGTCAACTTATAATCATCAACGCCATCAAATTTGAAATTGTAATAAAGTGACATTCTCTTAAACCCTAAAAGTAAAAAAGAAAACAGCAAACCTATAACAAAATCATGACACTTGCTCACACACACATACATACGTACAGTGTTGCAATTGATATGGAATTGTGTATGCTTTTCGAAACTAAAAAAAAAACTCAAACTCTAATTCAAATTCACACAATTAATGCAAATAATAATATTGAACACAACCGTTTGAAATAAATAAGGAAAATTATGAAAATCAAAGAAAAAACAAACCTCTCTAGCCGTTAAGACAGAAAGTAGTAGCAACAAACATGATAAAAATATCTAAAAAACAAGAGAATTAACACAAGCGAGTAAAACTAAAATTAATTTAAATAATTATAGGGGAAATATACTATTTTATGGGGGTTAGTTAAAACAAAAACAAAAAAAATTAAAGCACAAACTGCTGCAAATATATTTTACCGTATACATTTTGAGTAGTATTCGTTATGAAATTGGTTATAAATTCTGTTATTCATTAGTTGTGTAACGGCACTAAGCGCGAAACATGCTTTTCGGTTACTTTAAAATCATGTTTTAGTACGAAAGCCACGTGTCCGGCGTGTGTGTGTGTGTGTGTCTGTCTGTCTGTATGCGACATAGTTTAGCAGTGTTTAATTTCCTAATTAACTAAGCACTTATTGCGTTCCACACACTCCTACATACATACATATGTTTATATGTTTAATTCTAATATAAATAGTTAATGAAAAAATCGCATTAAGTGGAAATTATGACAATAAGCTCATAAAGTAATTACACGCATATTTGTTGTTGGACAGCACCTGCTTACACAATGCACCGTGCAGAATTTATAGCGAAAATCATAGCTTATATTGTGGCACTAACTCGAAAACATATATGGTGGAGTAAAACATATAATTTAAATTCGTTATAATGACCTATTTTGTATTTTAGTTTAATATTAATAATTCACAGCAAATGAGACTTGTTTGTACTTGAAGCTTAACACAACTATTTTTAGGTTATAACACTTAAACGAAATCGAAGTGGCGGCGCAGCAGCATACAGTGCTGTAAATGATGAACTCGCTTTATGTTTATTATAATTTTTTACTTTTATTTTATTTTTCTATTTTTTTTTTAATTTTTTTGGCTAAAAACAAACTAAATTTGTGCTGAATACTTGTTTGAATTGTATGAAACAAAACCTTAGTATAAGGTCAAATTTTAATTTATTACTAAGTTTAGACTGTAAAGTTTATTGAATTTTTTTGTAGTTATAAAGTTAACATGTTTTCCACTACTTTGTTGGTTAATTGAAATTATTATAAATTATTTCATATATACATGTTTAAAATGGCGTTTAGAGGCGCAGTGGAAACGTAAATGCTATTATATATTATCGATGTTTTATTTGAAAATAAGCGAAATGTAAATGAAACTAAAAAAAAAGAAAAAAGAGAAATACAAATTTCTATATATTTTATATAAATTTTAATTTTCCAAACTAAAACAAATTGCCATTAGGGATTACATGCTAAAATCAAGTAAAAAGGTGAAGCGTGGCTGGCAGGCAGGCAAGCGCTTAATGCCGTTGTTAACATCTTATGTGGAGAATAAAGTTGAAGATGAGTTTATGAAAATGATTGCGAATTTCTAAGAAATTGTTTATATATTGTTTATAAGTAGGCATTATTTATGTGCATAACTGTAATAAAATTTAACAACAAAACAAGAAACGAAATTAGTTTACGCCGCTTACAATACTACTTATATGCGGTCTCCTGGAGAAAAAGCTTAAGTTTTCGTTAGCCACAAAGTTGTTGGATTTTCGTTAAAGCATTAAAAAAAAAAAGAATTTACAATTACAAAAATCACTTTCATTCAAAATGAGTGCGCAAAAATTGCTTATATTAAACAACAACACACCTTTCGATTTGTAAATTATACGCTTTATTTTATAGCGCTGGTTTAATGTATGACACATAGTGTTATGAACTTTTAAAAAGTTGCCGCGCATGTGTCACAGCTGAACGTTTTGCATTGTAGTTATATGTGTATGTGAGTGGCAGTGGCGTCAAGCGCTTGGCAATTGCAACAAGTCATTAATAGCGAGTGAGTGTGCATTGCTTGAAAAAAAGAAAGGAAAAAAACAGCAAAAAAAAAAACTAAAATAAAACGGAATTCAAAGCAGCTTACATAGTTAGTATTAGTTTGAAAACTAAAGCGTATCATAATTATATATGCAAGTATGTGTGTATATGTAAATTGAAAATATTTTTATGAATTTCCATGTACTACATGCATATACTAGTATAAATGAAAGTCTGTAAAAAAGCTAAAACACACACACACATATGTACATACATGAAAACCAATAACCAATCAATTAAGAAAGAAAGTGAAACAAAAAACAAAAAACGATACAAAAAACAGCAAAAAAAGAAAAGAAAAAACTATAACGGTATTTATAAATTTTGTTGTACTGTGTATTGTAAGTTAAGCGTGAAGAGAGAAGCAACTTCTATGGCATTGCTGCCCGCATACTGCATACTTATAACACACACACATAGAAGAGGAAAGACTCGTAATTTCGTTTAGGCGTACTCGAAAATTACGTTTAGTTGTCAGCTCTTTTGACTTTGTGATCGTCAAAGGAATTGACCAAACTGAAACTGATAATAATACCTAATAATAATAACTTATTATAACAAATATTATTTAATGCTGGGCGTAGAGTTGCATTAACTAGCACTGCGTTGCCCAAGATGTTTTCCTTTAATTTTGTATAAATATAAAATAAACAAATATAAATAAAATACAATTATTAAACAAAAAAAAAAACAAAAACAACCATAAAAGTTACTTTAGACAATTGCTTGTAAACATAATTACACATACATACGTTTTAAGTGCGAAGACATGTATTTATGTATATGTTAATATTATAATTTTTTGATTGTAAACAAAAAGATACTTTTGAGACTTCATATATAAAAAGCTTACATGCGAAGATTGCACACTTCCACTGGGTTTTCATTTATTCCGTAACTTAGTTTTAGCGCAAAAATATTGGAAATTTTGTTTTTAACTATTTTTTTTTGTTAGAAATTAGAAATTTTGTTTTGTATTTATGATTTGGATTCTGGTAGAATTGTGTTCTATTCGGAAATTATGTTTTGACGTCAAAAATAGAGAAAAATATTAAAATTTTGATTTTTGCTTATGTTTTGGATTCTGTTAGAATACTATTTTATGCGGAAATTAAGCCCTAGCGCAAAAATTAGAGGAATTATAAATCTTACATGCAAAGATTGCACACTTCCTGCACACTTGGGTGTTCGTTTATTCCGTAACTAAGTTTTGGAGCAAAAATATTAGAAAATTTGGTTTTTACTTAGGATTTGGATTCTGGCGCAATAATCAAGTGGAAAAATATTAAAATATGTTTTCGATGCTGGCAGAATTCTATTTTAGTTGGAAATTAAGTCCAGCGCAAAAATTGGAAATTACTTTTGTTTTGGATTTGGGCAGAATTTTATTTTTTGTTTTTAGTGATATTTTTGTTTATGGTAGCCTACGTTGTTTTAAAATTGCAAATTGATGGCGACTTCATGAAATTTTATGAATATTTGAAGGCACGAGTGCATTGTTGAACATTTTTTTTGTTTTATTTTATTTTTATACATATTTTTTGTTTTTAAATCATTTTTATACTTATTTATTTTTTTAACTTTTTTATTTTTTTGTTTTTAAATCATTTTTATACTTATTTATTTTTTTTAATTTTTTTTTTATTTTTATTTTTTTTTTGTTTTTATTATTATTTTTTTTGTATCGATCGATAATTTTTTATGTATCGTTTGATCGAGTGGATTTGTTAACTACTAAAAAAGTATTTCAAAAAAGTAAATTTCAACATTTAAAGTAAAAAATGTATATAAGAATGCATTTAATTGATTTTTTAGTAATAATTTTCGAAATTTTTTTGTAGAAAATGCATAAAGACTGCGTATTTCATTTGCTTCACATCAAAGACATATTTTTTCTAAATTTCTTTGCATACTTTTAGGTAAGTTATGAAAACTTACATCTTTTTCTAAAAACCTGCTTATGCCAGAACCCTTTTTGAATACTTTTTAATGATGGAGAGCATATTTTTTTCATTCGTAACTAGTGCTAAGGAATATGAAGATGGACGGAATCTCTTTTTGTACTTGAGAGCTAATTTATTTTTCTATACTTTCGAAGACCCGGACATTTTCATTACAAGTTGGTTTATATACGGATAATTTTGTTGTTGTTGCATCGGTTAAATGTTGTGAAATTTAATTTGATTTTGCAAAATCATAATTTTCTTTTACAAATTTTTTTTATGAATATCTATTATTTTTATACCAAAAAAAGTCTGTAAAAAATTATAAACTATTTCAATACAAAAATTATGAAAATAGTTTTATTTGAAAATGCGAAAATTTTTGAAATTAAATTTGTTTTTCTCTTGTTGTTTTGCATAAAAATAGCATTTTTATAAAAAAAAAAATTTTATAAAAAAAATTGCTATGAAAAAATGCTTAAACTTGTTCAATTCAAAAGCAATACAAATAATTTTATTTGGAAATGCAGATATTTTTGAAATTAATTTTGGTTTTGTATGGAAAAAATTTTGTTTATAAAATTAATAATTTAATATCTAATATTGGGTTTGATTAGAAATACGAAAAGACTTTTTCAACTACCCAATATTTATGTACAATTTTAGTAATTTTAGTAATTTTCTTTTATAAAAATATTATAAACAAATTTGTAAGTAAAATATTTTCTGGTAAAAAAATTAAAGATTTTGGATTGAAAAATACTGCAAATAACTTTATTTGGAAATATTTCAAAAACAAGAAAGAAACTATAAGTTCATATTTGTGTATTATTCCATGTTTTAAACTTTTTCGAAAATTTATCAAAAAAAATGTTTGCCTTAAAAAAATATTTTTTTTATAACTTACATACATATTTAACGGCGCTAAATAATTTCCTAGAACATTTTGTTGGAATAAATAATCTGCAAAACATACAGTGTGTATGATATATTAATATAATTGAAAAAAGTGTGTTGTTGTTGTTGCTGCTAGAACGAAAATTTCCAAAAAGTTGTGGGAGTGATGGACTATTCTCTTTCGAATATAAATCGGGCCTGTTCCGTTTACGTAAACTAAAATGCCAGAACACGATGGGGTATGTTACGCTGAAAAGTATGCTTCAAAATTCGCTATTTCAAGCTTTTTTGAAGTTTTAAATAACTTGTGGATTTGAAAATTTAACTTTTTTCATTTTATTAACTATTTTTTTTTAAATTTATTATTTAGTTTTCAAAAAAAAAATTTATTCAATTAAACATTTTTATGAAAATTTTAATAAAAAATATAATTATTTTAGCTTTTTATTAAAAAAAATAAACATACATATTATTTTTTTTACAACATAATATTTATTTTATAAAAAATATACATTTTTTCGCGTTTTTATATTCATATGTATGTACATACTGCAGAAATACAATCGGTGACGGCTGTGGCAATACTATCCGAAAGTTTTTGTTGAAATTCATTGAAACAATGAAATATTATTTAACTTTTTTAAAAAATTATTTCCAAAACATCACAAAGTTTCCGTTTTAAAAGCAAAAACAAAAGATAATAATATATAAACATAAAATACATATATCTGTATATATATTTTTAAGCCCAAAGTATACGAAAGCTGTGCAGAGTAAATCAGTAAGCTTGTGTGAGCCGCTAAAATTGTAAAAAAAAATCAAATAACAAAAAAAAACTTAAAAACAAAGCTGCTAATATAAAAGAAAAACAAAAAAATAACGGAAGAAGTGAAGCATGTCAAATATATACCATATGTACTTACTTATATACAGGAATAATTACTCAAGTGTGCTGTTCAAATTGCGCAAAATTTGTAATTCAAAGATGTTAGTGCTATTTTAGATACAAAATAAAGAAAATTATTAAAAAAATTATTTGAAGTTTAGATAAAATGAAAAAAAATAACATAAAATATTAAAAAAATGTATAAATAGTTAAACAAAAAATGCTAATGCTGAGTGTGTTATTTTTATAGTTATTTAAGCAAGTGTATGCTGCAGAGTTGTTTGAAAAGATTTCAGTTGAACTTTTTTGTTTGTGTTTGAATATAATTTTTTATTAATTTTAATATATATTTGTTGATTTAAATTGTTTTATTTAATTTATTAATATTTTTATTTGATTTATTTTGAAATATTTTTTTTTTACTTTAATTTTGAAATACATTTTTTATTTGAAAATATTATTATTTTTTTATTTTTATTTCAAAATAAATTTTTTATTTGTTGTTTTTATTGTTTTTTATTTTGAAATATATTTTTTTAAATTTTTTTTAATGAAAAAGTTGTTGCAAGTGTCTTAAATTATTATTATATTAGCCATTTTTTATTTTGAAATATATTATTTTTTAAGTATTTATGGAAATTTTTTATTTTATTTTTATTTTAAAATTTTTTATTTTACAATTTTTATTTTGAAAACGTTTATTTTAAAGTTTATTTAGTTATTAAACAAATTTGTTTTGATATATACACATACATCTTTTTTAAATGTTTTATTTGATTTTTTTTCTAAATAATTTTTTGAAATAATTAAATTATTGTCATTTTATGCATATTATTTTAAAATTTTTACTTGATTTTTATTTACAACTTATTTTTGAAAGTTTTCATTTTGATTTATATTTTGAAATATTTTTTTTACGTTTTTTATTTGATATTTTTTTAATGGTTTTTTATTTGGAAATTTTTTTTTATTTTTATTTTAAAATATTTGTTTTAAGTTTTTATGAAGAGTTTATTATTTGAAATTTTTTAAATTTTTTTATGGAAATTTGTTATTTGATTTTAATTTGAAAATATTTCTATTTTAGAAGGTTTTATTTTGAAATTATTTATTTGAAAGATTTTTTAATTATTAAACAAATTTATTTTGAAATATTTCTTTTTTTTTAATTTTTTGTTTGATTTTGATTTTGAAATTATTTATTTGAAAGATTTTTTAATTATTAAAAAACTAATTTTGAAATATTTGATATTGAAATAGAATAATTTTGAAATATTTTGTTTTTACATTCTGGTGTGATTTTTATTTTGAAATACATATGTATGTATGTATATCTCGAAGTCTTTCAATTTTTTTTATTTATTTAATTTTTTTATTTAAAAAAAATTATTTTTAACATCTTGAGAGCTCTTGCTTATAGTGGCTTTGATTTATTTGTAAAAAAATGATAATAATTCGAAAAAAAGAGCAAGATAAGGTCAAGTAGTGAGATAAGCTTAAGCAATTAGAATTTATACAGCTATTTTGGAGCGAAGCAATTACAATTAAATATATAAAAAATATAAATATAATTGAAATAAAACGAATGGCCTAATTAGGATGTAGAAAATGTAGTAATGAATGTATTCTGATTATTCGTAGCATATACATACATACATACATACCATATAAGTATGTATCTAGTGAGCATAAAATATTAAATACAAATAGCTGATAAATGTATTTATAACTGTATAAATGTGCTACTTTGGGATATAGTATAGCATAAAAGTAAACATATGTGTATGTAATATATTAACTACATATATAGTATACACATACAATACAAGCATAGCGGTTAGTGGCATAGACTTTTTACGCAGGTGAGAAGTGTAAGGTCGGAAAAAAAGTTCCAAATTTGTAGGCATCGCCGAAAAAAAGTTGAATTAAAAGAAAAACGGATAAATAAGGTATGTATGTAACGTAATACAGGTAGTATATATATGTATATGTATAACAAAAACAATGTGCAGTAGCGACGTTTTTAAATATAGTTGCAAAATCACATGCAAAATAAGTATTGAAATAACAAATTCAAGCTAAATCAATTATACATAAATTGTGTGGCAAGCAATGTGAGGAAAAAAGTCAATCAGGTAGAACCAATTGCGCATAGACATTGTATTCCAGATAAATATATGTACATGAAATGTATTAAAACAAATTAATAAATAAAAATAAGTTATAAAAGCTGGTTTATAAAATATTGCATAAATAAAAAGAAAGTGTATATAAAACAATTTATAATTTATTTTTATTGTGTATAATCCATATACATATATACATATAAATATGTAATTTATTTTTTTTTTTTAATAAACTTTTTTTTTAACAATGCGGCTTAGTTTTACACATATTTTGATAATCTGGATTGAAAAAAATATATTTATAAAGTGGAAAATAGTAAAAAAATTAGTATAGTTTTAAATAATAATTTTTAAAATGAAATTGTATGCAATTAAAATTTTCTTATGTCAAATTTTTGTCAAAAAAAAAATCATTTTCATTTTTTTTTATTAGAAAAAATTATAATATTAACGAAAACAGTTGTTTTCATGGTCTAAAACAAGCTTTTTTTTAGCTTTTTCATAAACATTTCAATAGCATTGTTCAAAATTTTGTTATTTCATAAACTCATTTGTATTTTTCTTTGTATAAAAAATAAAATTCGAATATTTTGACAAATACAATTATTTTTCCACTTTAAAGTATGTTCTCATTCGTATTCAAATTAAAAAATTTCAAAAAAAAATTGTATTTTGTATTTAAATAAAATATGTTAGAAAGAATTATATTTTTGACAAAAACAATTACTTTTCGTAGCTTAAAAAAATCTTTGATCAGGTTTTTCATAAGCATTTCAATATCTTGTTCAAAATTTTCTTTATCAGAAAAAATATAATTTGAATTTTTCTTTGAATAAAAAATAACATTAGAAGAAATTATAATTTTGACAAAAGAAATTACGTTTTTTTGGCAAAAAAAAATATATTTTTTATTTATTATTAATATTTTTCTGTAAATAAAAAATAAAATTTAAAAAAAATTAATTTTGATATAAGCACACATTTTTCACACATCCTTTTACATTTTTTTTAGGTTTTTTTTAAGAATTTCAACTTTTTTGTACAAAAAATTGGTTTTGCAAAACATCATTTGTATTTGGTTTTTTTTTTTTTTTGAATAACCAATAAAATTAGAAAAAATGATAATTTTGATGGTCTGCTTTGCTTAGTCTAAAAAAATATTATCTTTATTATTAATTTTTTTGTTTACGAAACAAAAATTATTTGTATTTTTCTGTTTTTTTGACTAAAAATTTATTTTTTGAGCGATATATTTTACATACATACATAAATATGTATGTATATATATTTTTTTTTATTAAAAATAATCACTTCCAATTTTTGATAAAATCCAGTGTAATAGTTTAATAACTTTAATTTTGATGATCTTTCTGTCGAATTGGCTCAAAAAGTCTGAAAAACTTACAAGGAAAAAATATTATTTATTTTAGATTGAAAATTTTAATACCTTTTAGCTTACCTTTCATAAAATTTTTGCTTTCATTCTTCCTTATCTTATTTACAATAACAACAACAATTATTTTCAAAATATGTATAAACAAAAGTAAAAGAAATTTTAATTTATTTATTTTTGTTTTTGTAGATTTCATATTCAATATTAAAATATTCTGGCTTCGTGGCATACATACTCATATTTAAATACAAAATTCAATTCGTTTCTATTTTTTAAATTTTTCTTGTCTCTTTTTTTGTAAAGCAAACATTGGGTCCATAAATACAAAAAATTATAAAAAAATTTGAAAATAAAAAATTTGAAGACAATTTTTTTTTAATTTTTCGTGTTTATGTTTGTTTTAAATTTTTTTTTTGGAATGCAAATGTTTATAAATTCTGAGTCAAAAAAAAAAAACCAAAACCCATATTTTTTTTAATTTTTAAAACTAACTTTTTTAAGCTGTATATATAAATTTCTTTCAAATACGAAGAAGAAAATTGAAATTATAGTTGCTAAACTAGAAAAAATAGAAAACCAATGTCGATTATAAGTGCAAACAAATATATGATGGATATACATACTATATATACGTAGATACATATCTACAGCTATGTATTTGCGCTAAGTGCGCAGTTGCACTTCCAAGGCTTGCAGACTTGCATGTAAATAGCAGAATTAAAACAAAAAATAAACAAAATATAAAGCAAACACGAATTTACAAAACTATGACACGATTATAAATTTATATAAATGTGTGTATGTTAAATAAATTTTGTTTCAAGTGACAATTAGTTTTTCAATAAAAAAAGCAAAATATACATAAATTAACATTTTTTTTTTCAATTTAAAAAAATAATTTATTTTATATTGTTGAAAAAAAAAAATTATTCGTTTTTCTTTCATTTCCGATAAAATAGAATCTTTTTTCAATAAAAAATCAAAATAGTTTATAAAATAATTTTTTTAATAAAAATTTAATTATTTTAACAAAAAAAAACATAACATTTTAAAATAAATTTTATTTTCGAAAAAACAATAACAAATTGTGTTAAAAAAAACTTCGATTTCGTTCGACATTCAAAAGTAGCCTCTACAAAATGATTCTGTATACTATACCAATGATAATAAGCCAAGAAACAAATATATAAGATATTGTATTGAATACAAGATATAGTAAATGCAGCAAAAGAAATGTTATAATTATTAAATATATGATTAGTAAGCGATATAAATTCATAAGATGAACAAAATAATACAAATAAAGTAAATAGTATGTTTTAAGGCGCAGAAAAAGTGTACAAAAAATTGTCATAAAATCAAAAAAAAAAAAATGTGTTTATTCTTTTTTCAATAATTTGCCAGGAACAAGTTACAAATATACAGTTATATATTTGGGCAGCGCATAGTTCATCAAAAAGGTAGGTAAACTTATAAGAAAATCTATATTATATTTTTAAACTTAGCACCTAAACTACAGCAAAAAAAAGTGGCTAACTGGGATAATACGGTATTAAAAACAATACATAAAACACAAAACAAATTAATCCACTTTAAAGTCAAGCAGAAACGTTTGCCAATCGCTGAAGTCGACTTCTGGATGTGCGATACTTTGCTCCGCCACTTTGATTTGCAAAGCGTGTAAATACTTCAAGTCGGTGCGATATTTTATACGCAAGTCCTGATCAATGCAAATATCCATGAGTTTCAAATCGATCAAAGGCTTCGCCACACGCACGGTCTTACGCAGCTTGTTCTCCAATGTATGTATTTCATTCTCCATGCGCGCCAAATTTAGAAGGCCACCATAGGCTATGGGCGTATAATGTACTGAATGTGCGGTGATCTTCAAACTGCTTACGTTACGTTTATTCAGTATGATTTGCATGAATTCTTTCGAAGCATGCCATTTGCAGTATGCTTTCAGCGCTTCCAGTAGTAGTGAGAGATGTTGCTCGCAAGAGATTTCATCTACAACTTCGCCAGCCTCCTCCATGGCAGCTTGCAGTTCGGCTTGTTTCTTATGTTTCAACCAACGCTTCTTGCGTATGTAGTTAAACACTTTTTCGGGCGAAAATTCCTCGGCATACAAAAAGCCAAACATTTGCAAAAATTGATCGATGAATGTGTAGCGCACATATGGTATGCGCAGCACATCAATGGCGTTGATGTAGTTGCCAATTGAAGAGTTCAAATTGCGATCTGTAAACAAAAGTGTTTATATGAAAAATTTGTAACACCATAAAAAAAAAACAAAAATAGGAACCTTTGAATTTTCGAAAGAAATCGTATATGACCTGCTTGGTATTTGGGCCGAGACGCGGATATTTTACGCCCAAAACAGTGTGTTCGATGTCAGCCGTATTGCTAATGACCATCAGCAGCGAGATATAGCGCTGTAGCAAAAATATATAAAAAGTTCAATAAGAAAAAATATTTCAAGAACGCACACACTACACAAATGACATACCTCGAGTATTTTCAAATAGTATATATTGAGTCCCTTATTTACACCCAATGCGAATAGCAGGAACAGCTGTCGTCCCAAATCACTTAAATGCGCTTCCTCTGCGATGCCCAACACAAATACCGCCAGCGGTCGGCTGTCATTATAGAATAACCAATTTTTATCCTTACTATAGTGATGCAACATCCACATGACGAAGTCATTTTCGAGTATTTGCAAAATTAAACGCAAAACAATGAATAAACGTTCCAAACGCACTGTCGGCTTAAGCGCTGTGAATGTATTCAAGTGTGTGTCGCGCTCTTCCCACTTGCGGTGGTCATAGAGTTCACTCTCCGGTGTTTCCGACACACTTAATCCTGCAGTTCCTTTATTTTTCACAGTTGGTGTGCTAGGTTCAACAGACCTGCATAACTCCTCGGTGTTGCATTCATTGATTATGATTTCGGTTAAATCGAGTATTATGTCGAAAACTTTCTTCGATCTAGACAAACGTTTGTCGCTGCCTTTCGATTTGTTGCTCAATTTTTCGGCGTCCAACGGCCGTTGAAAGAAGCCAATATAAGCGGGGTGCGTTGCGCGCCAACAAGGCGGAAATGTACGCACCATATAGTTAAATAGCTCAATACATTTGTGGTATGTGTGTATGCATGTCGCGTCACCAGCTTTCGGATTGAGACTCTGTAAAAATATTATACAATAACTTTACAAAAAATTTCAGTCAAAATATTAATTTATTATAAAACACACCAAAATTAATTCGATTAAGTTGGTGAAGGTGTCTTCGCCAGGAAATTCATGTCGCTGACACATATCCAAAGCAAGATTCAGAAATGATAGATAGCGTTGTTGCTTTAATGTACAGCGTAGCTGCATTAAACGCGCTTCACTTGGTTTGACCATTTCACTGAAACGTTGTTGGTAGTGTTGTTTGCGACAGTACACCAAATCCTCAGCGCAGCGTGGCGGAAACTCTAAGCACAGCCGTTGCACTGAATTCAGATATAAATTAGAGAACAACGTGGTCAGCTTATCTATGGAGTCTGTTCGGTGCGCAGTTTTGCTTTCTTTGTTGGTTGTTGTTTCAGTGGGCGTTTGTGCCTCTGTAGCTTCATTTTGGGGTTTCTCATTACTGTTTGGCACATTTTCACTTGGCTTGGAATTTACTTCTGCTGCAGGTGACTGTCCCACAGCTGCATCACATTTTGCTGCTTCCATACTTTCATTATCTTTATCCACCACCATCAGTTCGTTTGCGGTTACCTGTTCAGCATCAATTTTCTCACAACTTTCTGCTTCCTTCAGCCCATTGGTCTCTAATCGGCCTACTTTTTCAGGTATTTTGTCACCATCCTCTGCATTTTCATTATTTTCATCAGTGGTTTTACGCCTCCTAGCAGTGGGTTCTGCCTCGACATCCTCCATTGTATTTGTTTTACTGTTTCCACTTCTGGTGCGTCTGCCAGTCACAGTTTTGGTTTGGGTAAAATGCTCAGCTGTTATGTTTCCTGCTGCTTCTATATTGATATTTGAGTTTGAAGAGCGTAAAGCTCTTGGGTTTTGGTTAGTTTTTTGACTTTTTATAGGCGACTTTAGAGAAATATCTTTACTTTTGGTCGTATTTGACGATATTAAAACTTTCTTGTTTTTGCGCGGCATTGTTAGAAATATAAATAAAAGCAGTGCTGCCAGCTGATATGGTATGAAGGAAATCTGACGCGGTTGGTTTATTCTTTAATAAAGTAAGGTTTTAAACAACTTTTCCGTTTACTTTTTATAAATAGCTTATCTACAAAGTATATTATTTATTATAACGGTAATATTTTACAAATTATTTTAACTTAAAAACAAAACAACAATAATTTGGCGCGTTCAGTGTGAGAAATTAAAATTCTTAATAGAAAATGCAGTCAGGCAACACTCCTTTTTCTAATATGCAGTTTACACCCAATTATCTTCACCCAATCATTCTTAAGATAGGGAAAAAGGTTATGTTATCCAAAGCGGCGCAAAACTCCAAAAAACTGCGCAATACTTGCTATCACCGATGAACAGATCCGAGGTGTCATCCATAAGATCAATTCCTCTAAGGCTACAGGTTGCATTTTACACTGTCCACTTCAAGCTGAAAAAGCATTTACACAACATGGCTTTATCTTCTTGGGTAAACTGCCGGTTCTGCGACAGGGAACCTGAAACACTAGAACACCTGCTAATCGACTGCACAGTAGTGTGCTGACGCAGGATTAAGGCCCTTTGATCCATGTTTCCAAATAGGGATCGCATCGCCTCACTAGCAACTAGCAGAATATCGGACTCTATCAATATGTTGAGGCTATGTGAGTCTTTGTGACTTAGGAGAGGGAACAATAGAACTAAGGTCGCGGCGCAATCCTCATGTGATAATCTAATCTAATTTTATTATTATTTTACCCATGACGGCATAAACATATTGATGCTTAAGTTTGCTATGATCGACGGGTGTAAAGTATCTCAACGAGGTTCTCAACTTGTTTCTAACCACTCTTCGCATACCGATATGTGGAAAAACGGAGTAGAGGTCCCGTTACCAAAACCTATTAACCTAGGGAAGTCTTATCGTCAGGTAACTCTCCTTTTCACAGTAGTGTAGAAGCTTTAGGCTTTGATTTATTCCTTTTTTCACACACCATTTGAATGTAGTTAATCGCAAACATGATTTCCGTAAACTACGCAGCACTTAGGGTCATCAACGCCCAGATAATCTCTTATCTCAATCAAAAATTACCCTACGAGAGAATGATCCTAGCAGGGTTGGGCTTGTTAAAAACTTTTGACAAAGACTTAAAGGAGATTCCATTGAGTTTACACTGATGAATGAACGATATTGTCGTGGGACACTAGAGTCGATGACGTTCGCAAATGAACGCCTATCCTCTAGCCGCTACAATATCATTGAGTCGCTGACCGGCAGTACCTGGTTCAAGAGCAAAGAGACGTTGCTAGCTACTTACAAAGCAATCGACTGGCCGGTCATAAATTAGGCAGCTCCGATATGGTCGCCTGGCTGTAGCAAGATGCAGTTGAGGAAGGCACAGACATGTCAGAGTACCGCACTCTCGGACTTCTACAGGATCTTTCTTGATGTCCAGTATCGAAAACGTACATAGTGAGGATTGTATGCTCCTGGTTAAGAAACATAATGCAGCATTTCTCTAATACTGTGACGGCCTTTAACATGCTCAATTTTGGTTTCGTCGATTGCGTTCCGGTAATTTTGATGCCTAAGCTACTCCATTCAAATTTCCCTCTGCCATTCGCAGCTGAATCGCAAAAAAATCGATCCATTTCGGAAGTGAATAACTACTGGTCATGAAAAGTGGGCCATTTACGACATAACCAAGCGAAAAGGTCGTGGTTGAATCGCGATGAACAAGTGGTAGCCAAGCCAGTATTGTGGGTCAAGAAGGTTTTTCTTTGTATTTTGTGGAATTGGCAGATAATCATCTACTAACTATCCATATTTGAGCCACCACGCACCGCTTGGGTATAAGCAGCCTTTGTACACTGGACACGCAGTCGATAATAAATTCTGAAGCAAATTTTCAGTTTGTGCAAATAACCAAAATACCTCTTGATCAACAATGGTCAATGATCCTTGTACAATTCTTTGCGGTTGGTAAATCTTTTTCTCGTTTCTTGCGAAACAGTCACTCGTGCGCGGAGCTGACAAAAACTGTAACAACATTATAAATTAAAACGACAATTTTGGTGCTCATTAAAGGTACTCCACATGCGGATTCGAGCGAATTGCCAGACACTACCGGCAGACAGCTACAGTGGCGTGTACATACGTATGTACATTTGTGGCAGCAATCAGCTCAGAAAAGCAATCAACTGTCATTGGGTAACTGTAGCAGCCGGCACCTGTAACGGCGATTGCAACCGTGTTTGCCTGCCTAACTGTGCTTTTGCCTAAAATTAGAACATGCAGAGGTATACGTAGCACCACTTCACACCATAAATGGTTGCTTCGTGGTTGTTGTTTAGTTTTTTGTGGAAATTGTCTTAAATTGAATAATGTCTCAATTAAAGCCTTATTTCGAGACATTTAACTGCATTTAGCAATTATCCGTTGGGTATTTAAATTGTTATGTGCAAATATTTAGTTGGATTAATTTAGCAGAGAACGTATTGGGTGTGTACAGTGTTCCGAAGAATGTCTGCAACTGAAAACTGAATAGATGTGCTTAAGGTCGGGAAATTTCGATAAACACTTCGTAAATGTACGTGGTCTGACGGTCCTAAGTTAGGTGATGATCCATCTGATCTACAAAGTCGCATTTTTTGAAATACTTTGTCAAGAATAAGATATAAAAAGAAATAGAACAAAATCATATGACCATTAGAGTTGAATATATTATAAGAAGACTTTGCGGTTACAGACATAAATTCTAGAACATTGTATGTTACTATCTTTCTTTCCAAAACTAGATTAAAAGACGAGGATTGCATCGCGACCTTAGGTCTGTTATGCCCTCTCCTAAATCACAAAGGCTCACCTAGCATATTGATTAAGTCTAATATTTCGATCGGTGCACTTGGTTACATTCCGCTAGGATATTCAGCTGTTATCTACACTCCTGCTCCAGTTCGTATAATCTCTATGCACCGACTTATGGGAAAAACTTCTGCCTGAAAAACAATCGGAAAACTTTCCATAGGTATGGAGAGTTTGTGCGTGGTCCTGCGATTCCTGCACCAATTCAACGTTTTCAAGCCGTCGGTGTACCACTTGATTGTGCTATCCTTAATCCTCCTAGAAGCAATGAGCTGGAAGGATTAAAGCTTGCGGGGAGGGCTGGTGGTGGAGTACACCGTCGGGAACTTTCCATCAGCTGTCCATCTGCTCATCAGCCCCAGTTTTAGGCGTACTGACCACTCCAGCGTCTTCCAAAGTGAGATGGCTGCCATGAGTATTATAGTAGTGGATCTATTGCTTCAGTGCGCAGCCGCCTTCAGAGTGATGACTATTCACTTCGTTAATAGAGCAGTGATATTAGCTTTGAGCTCGCTAAATTTGCGCTCAAGACTTGTAATAAGATTTCTTTCTTCTTATCTCTTGCTTCAAGTTACTACCTGAATAGACTGTTTTGGGTACCTAAGATCAGCGGTATTGCAGGGTACTGTAAGCCTGCTAAGCTTGTTAGGGTAGGTACTTCAGTTTTAATAACTGCGCAATTGGAACGGGTAGGAGCTCCGTTTGCAAGCCCTGGTCGGCTACCAATCGCAAGGTCCTTCTGGTTAATCGGCCAGAAAACTCTTTCTTCTCAGAAAGGTCTACCTTTCAATGGGAGTTGGTTTGTAGGAGTTCTAACTGGATTACTGTTCGATCGGGATTCATGCAGAGAGCAGCTAGTATTTACATCAGAAAAACGAAAAGCCAGGCACTAAACGTAATTTTATACTTACTGCCAACAGATTTGTTTTCTAAGCAAATTGCAGCGAAGTCGGCTCTTAGACTGAGGAAATCCTCTTTTTAGCCCCCAGTAACAGAGGCATTCTATGATACTTAGAAAGTTCCCGCTTCTACCCATTACTCCAGATTTTAGAAACTATAAAGTTAGTGAAATAATGTCTTGATCTCTTAGTGAATCTAACATCACGATACATGTGCAATGGGTTCCAGGAATTAGTGTTAACCTTGGGAACTGTGAAGCAGATGAACAAGTCAGAATAGATACTACACTATTATTATACTCCGAAAAAGAGGGACTTTACAAGTATACATATTCCGTTGGCTACTTATAGACATTTAATCTGCAAATATGGTTTAAACACACATAGCTGATCAACCCTGACTTGCATAAGAAGCAGGCAAACGTGGCATGAATGAAATATGGGGCGCATTTGCTTTTTATTAAAATTTAAATGGAATGAAGACTGGCGCGCTGTTGTTGACTCGGCTATAATCGCGTAAGCGGTGTCTACGCCAATTAAGAAGAAGAAGAAGAAATGGAATGATATAAGAACGTTAGTAGAGGCTAACAGGTCACTGCCTCATAAGCAGTTTGTTGAAGCTGTCAAGAGGTTGAAGAGGAGAAGACTATAAAGCATCTACAATGGGAATGTAAGGCTCTATATAGTAAAAAAAAATCGCAACTAACGGTCGGGGGTTTCTTGACGACGTCTCGGAGGCTGCACAGCTAAAACTTTTCATACGGATGAACTTCATCAGGAGCACGGGGTGATTCAGAGAGTTTCAGTTCTGGTGGCATCACATTGAGCCTCCTAAAGGCATAGGGATGTCGTTAGACAGCCATTCTACTTGCCTACCAACTATAGTTCACATAAGAGTGTTTGTGCAACATTTCAAAAAGTACATTTATTTATTGATGTTTAGCAGAATTGAATTTACATATATGAGCTACATGTGATAACAGCAGCTGTGTCTGGGCCTGCTTAGACTCCAGCAGATTATTTTTCTTCATTGACGTTGAAACTGCTTACGCAGTTATAGCCGAGTTTACAACAGCGCGCCAATCGTTCTTCCTCTGTTTGGTTTCAATTGGATATTCCAAGTGTAGCCCGGTTCTCCTCCACCTATTCTTTCCGACAGAGTGGAGATCTTCCACTTCCTCTACTTTCCCCGGACACTGTGTCGAAAACTTTCAGACCTGGAGTGTTTTAATCCTTTCAGACGACATGACCTAGCCAGCGTAGCCACTGTCTCTTAATTCGCTGAACTATGTCAATGCCGTCGTATATCTCGTATAGCTCATCGTTCCATCGACTGCGGTATTCGTCGTTGCCAATGCGCAAAGGACCATAAATCTTCCGCAGAACCTTTCTTTCAGAATCTCGTAACGCCGAATCATTAGATGATGTCATCGTCAAATAAGAGTAGATCCATTAAGTAGTTAAGAATGTGCATAATACCGGCAAGTAATGTAATATTACATTTTAGACACCAAAATACAAACATTTGTACACATGCATATTCCGAAATAAATCCTATAACTAGAATTTTGGTTCTGCGCTTTGAATTGAATTGCTTGAATTGTCAGACGCATAACTCACCTGAGCGCTAAAAGGATAGTGTAAACAACAGCCGAACTGGACTACCGTTATTTATGGCACTAAATCGATTAAAATTCATTTGGCTGGCCAAGTTTTGCCGCTTCTTACTTTATTTTCAATTTTTTTTTTGTTTTATGTTAAATAAGAAGCAGAGCAAGACACAACCCAACCGACTAAAGGGGCGGTCAATTAGCCAGCAGTGGAATTCGGCTCGGTGGCACGCTCTCGCTTAAATTTGTACGCCGAAAGCAGGCAAACGATGCCAATTTTGTTGTTATTTTTTCTTAAATAGAAAATACGCGCCGCATTACGTAATGTAAGTGAAACACATAAATATTAAAAAATGCTTTTACTTGCCGCAAATGAAGGTGCACATGGGTATGTGTGTGTGTATAGACTTGAGCATATAACAGTATCGTAAGCGTTGGTTAAGTGTGGCAGCAACTATTCTAATAAATCCAACTGTCGGCCAAACCGACATTTCGCCGTTATTTTAGTGTATTTGCTTTTGTTGTTTTCGCTTTTTAATCTTTCATCTGTCAAAAGCGAGCGATGTGTTACACAGGCAGCCACTACTGCTGGGCACCGCTAATCCTGTTACTAACGGTTGCGAGTGAAAGGCATTCATACGGCCTGCTGACCCACACACACACAACTAAAGACAAATATACCGCTCCGAACTGCAGCGAAGTTGTTTAAATAAATAAAATTAACTTTAACTGGAGCAAAGTTTGTGACTACGCCTACCCAGCGCCGGCGCATTTACCTGGAATATGATTCTGCGTTTTTTTTCGGTTTTTGGACATGGCGCTTGACGAATGCGCACGAGCGAATAGCAAAGAGAAGAAGAAATATGGCGCTTTTATAAAACGCCTGACACTTCGAATGGTCGGCCGATTCAATCGGCATGCACAGTTAGTTGCGCGGATGAATGGCCATACTAGGGCGGTTCGATAAGCAATAAGATTTCAAACGCAAAACAGGAAAACTGATAATTTGGAGAATATGGCGATTTATTTCTCAACATAGTCTTCGTTTAGAACGTTATATTTGTCCCAGCGATGCTTCAACATCTTTAACCCGTCCCAAAATTTATTTTCTGAAGGAAACCTTTAAAGTAGGCTTCCGTGGCGGCGGTAATCTCCTTGTTTCATTCAAATTTTCGATCGCCGAAGTTAGGTTAGGTTGAAAGGTCGATCTTAAAAGGGATCCCACTTGGACAGCTTAGGGCGCCGGTGCGTTGTGGTACCTAAAACTCCTATTTAAGTGATCATAAGACCCTCATAAATCGACAAAGTGCTTTATGTCTATCATAAATTTGTTCAGACGGATAGAATCATTTTCGGTTATGTCTCATGGTTAGCCGAAGGCTGGACTACTGAGGGCGGGTGAACCGTTCCCACAACAGTCGGATATAAGTCAGCGGAACGGACCCGGAATTTTATCCGGCCAAGGTTTGTCAACTCGAACATTTCTCGAAATTACTTCAGTAATGTTTCCTGTTGCTATAATAACAATGACAACATTGGCGAGTGACATTTTTTTAACTTTGAAAACTTAAATCAGCTCAATAAGTCGGCATATCCTGTGAATGTTTCGTCTTTTCGAAGTAGTGGGTTTAGTCCGATAGGACATTCTTCGTATTGAAGTCCACTGCTTCGACTATTCCTAGGTTTTCGGTGTCTATCTGTGAACCTCTAGCTATCAGTGCATCCTTGCTTCACTGACGATCACAAAAAAAGGACAGTCTTCGTATTCTCCGGAGTAGGTTAATCGAGTGAAGTCCACGGTTTCAACTGTTCCTAGGGCTCCGGTGTCCATCAATGAATCTTTGCTTCAGTGACGATCACAAAAAAGAGTAGAAACTCACTCGGGTTTGGAGTTAGTTGACTTTGATCACGTCATTCTCCGTGGTGGCATTTTTCAACTGTGGTTTTTCAAAAGACAGCCTGTGACCAGTTTGTAATTGATTAAACTAATTTTTGATGGTCTCCTTTGAAAAAAAAAAAAAAAACAGTCACCGTATACAGCAACCAAGGGCTCCATGATTTCACTGCGCGATTTCCTCTCCAAAAACAAGAACCGAACCATCGAGCAGTATTGCACTTTTTCAGTTTCCTAAAATTTTCGGACACATTCCTTGAGGTGAAAACCAAACCGCGGGTCTGATTCGACTAAAATTTAGACAGGAACTGTTTACGAGAATGCAATACACTGAAGTTCGGCTATTTGTCGGACCGCCCTCGTATGGATTTAGTCATATGAAGTCCACTGGCGGATAGTTATGTCAGCGTTTAGTGCGCGCATTTCTGTTTGGGCGCCACATTTATTTCAGCTGTGACTTAATCGATTTTCGAACAACAATTACACATATTCCGCTAGCTCTGTGCCGCTGTCCAGCCAAGCACGCAACGCAACAAAGTTAGTTGGAGCTTGTAACGCCGCATGGCGCTTCCACATATGTACAGATTTACATACACATATGCATAAGTTGGCTGCAAATAAACTAGTGCAAATTTAGAACACGCAATTGATTTTATGGCTGTGATTAATTTTCAAAATTATTTGCCTAAAATGAACACATTGCTGTGCACAAACTACATCTATATACACATGTAGATATGTACATATGTACGAGTACTATATACATATGTTGCGCTTAACGAATTATACGCATTGTAAATGTGTGTTTGGACATTCGAAAGATTTGCATAACCACAAACTGACTCCATTTTTCACTAAAAAAGTTATTTGAGTTGATAATAGAAACAAAAACTTGTGGGAGATATGGCCAAGTGGCGAAAATCGTTATAAATTGTATAAACGGCATTTACTATAATGCAGCATACATTAGGGTGTACCTAAAGAGCGAGGCTCAAAATTTATATATGATAAACAATTCCACTTAGACAGCTATATAAATGAACTAATATCAATTACAAAGTCGTAGATAATTTCGTCTAACTTGGAACCAGGATTAACAACAACATCAGCTTGGAAATCCAACGCAGAATAACTCTTGCCAACAGGTGCTACTATGGACTGAGTAGGAAATTGAAAAGTAAACTCCTCTCCCAACGAACAAATACCAAACTCTACAAGCTCTCATCATTTCCGTCCTGCTATATGATGCAGAGGTATGGACAATGACAACATCTGATGAGTCAGCGTTACGATTTCTAAGAGAAAAGTTCTGCGGAACATTTATGGTCCTTTGCGCATTGGCAACGACGAATACCGCTGTCGATAGAACGATGAGCTGTACGAGATTTACGACGACATTGACATAATCCAGCGAATTAAGTGACAATAGCTACGCTGGCTAGGTCATGTCGTCCGAATGGTAATGGTGGGGAAAGAAGAACGACTGGCGCACGTAAGTGATGTCTACGCCAGTTAAGAAGAATAATATCAATAATATACAGCCAATTCGGCTGGTTCGTGAAAAATATGGCAATCGAGATGCTTCAATTTTAGTCTGGCGTAAGCTGGACAGTTGAGAAGAACGTGTCTAGCTGTTTCCCCCTTCTGCACTGTTCTCATGGAAACTGGTAATAGTTCTATGGATCTTTTACGTTTCACTCTGGGTCAGAAGGCTTTTGCAACCCCACAAAAGCTGGTGACCAAAGTCTTTCTGAACTCCCGCGAAGCTCGTAGACCCAGCGTCCAAATTCACGAAGACAGGGGAGCTTCTGCTCGTTCACATTATGCGGAAAATTGAGTATGGGTGCATTTTCTTGCAAGCTCATCGGCTTTACAATTTCCGTTGATTCCGCAGTGGCCAGCCACGCAGACAAGTTTAGTATGCAAGTAACTTGAAGGCTACTGGAAATTATGTCATACACTCCTTGACTAGCTTTTTGCAGCTCTGCTATCGGTGCAGTTAATGACGGGAAATATATGTATTCTCTGATGGATGAAAAGATGAAAGGGTTCCTGCTTCTGCAGCGGGTTTCTTTTGCAGTAATCTATACAGAAAGCCGCTTTAAACTAAATTGCTACAATTCAGTCTTTTAGGTCTTTATCACAGTAGAAGTTAAAGGAGTGCAACTCCCCTAAGCTGCTCTAGCCCATTGATCCCTTTAACGCTTGTTTGACGTAATGGACGTTAGAGGAACACCTCAGGACTTGGAACATAGATCATACCACAAAGACACTTTGGGGTAGTGTTGGTGGTGAACATATCAAAAAACTTCTGCTTTTAGGCAAAAGAAAAGTAAGTAACATTGTCGTGGTCATGAATGTGGCCGGAATGTGGAGTTTTGCGTGGAGAATGATGAGACTCTGGAACATTAATCGATGAATGCCTAGTATTCAGCCGGTTGCGACGAAATATATTCCACGGCTCCCAAAGTTCGAACTTAAAAGACATTGGGCAGTGTACAAAAATATCACGTTTTTTTTTATCAAATCTACTGAGTTCCTAGAAGGTTACTATTCAGAGGCGCAATGAGCCTAATGATGATCTAAGCAGGGCTACCTGCGGTCCTGCGTCTCCCTTTTCAACGACCCAACCAATTATCTTCCAGATATCCAAATATTTAACAAGTAAGGAAGGGCTAAGTTCGGGTGTCACCGAACATTTTATACTCTCGCATGATAAAGTGATAATCGAGATACCGGTATTAGCAACTTTGTTGCGAGAATATAAAAATGATGCCCTCTGAATAACATGAAAATATCTGAGAGATTTACCGATATTTTCGGTGAAAAATTAGGTTAGGTTAGGTTAGGCACTGAATTCTTCGTGTTCGATATCAGGGACCTTGAAAAGTTATAGTCCGATCACGACAATTTTTCCACAAGGGATACCTCAGCTCAAATACCGTATTTGTGTAAAGTTTTATTCCGCTATCATCATTGGTTCCTAATGTATATATGTATTATACAGAGAAGGCATCAGATGGAATTCAAAATAGCGTTATATTGGAAGAAGACGTGGTTGTGAACCGATTTCACCCATATTTCGTACATATCATCAGGGTGTTAAGAAAATATTATATACCGAATTTCATTGAAATCGGTAGAGTAGTTCCTGAGATATGGTTTTTGGTCCATAAGTGGGCGAGGCCACGCCCATTTTCAATTTTAAAAAAAAGCCTGGGTGCAGCTTCCTTCTGCAATTTCTTCCGTAAACTTTAGTGTTTCTGACGTTTTTTGTTAGTCGGTTAACGCACTTTTAGTGATTTTCAACATAACCTTTGTATGGGAGGTGGGCGTGGTTATTATCAGATTTCCTCCATTTTTGAACTGTATATGGAAATGCCTGAAGGAAACGACTCTATTTGGTTGACATAGCGGTAGTAGTTTCCGAGATATGTACAAAAAACTTAGTAGGGGGCGGGGCCACGCCCACTTTTCCAAAAAAGTTACGTCCAAATATGCCCCTCCCTATTGCGATCCTTTGTGCCAAATTTCACTTTAATATCTTTATTTATGGCTTAGTTATGACACTTTATAGGTTTTCGGTTTCCGCCATTTTGTGGGCGTGGCAGTGGGCCGATTTTGCCCATCTTCGAACTTAACCTTCTTATGAAGGAATACGTGTACCAAGTTTCATCATGATATCTTAATTTTTACTCAAGTTACAGCTTGCACGGACGGACGGACAGACAGACATCCGGATTTCAACTCTACTCGTCACCCTGATCACTTTGGTATACATAACCCTATATCTGACTCTTTTAGTTTTAGGACTTACAAACAACCGTTATGTGAACAAAACTATAATACTCCCCTTAGCAACTTTGTTGCGAGAGTATAAAAAGTAATGTTAAATTTTGATTGATTTTAAACGCAAGCTTTCGAATGAGTTCACGGTATTAATATTCATGGTTTTGCCAAAAACTTTTAGTGGATATAGTCCTATTTTCCAATATTTTCATGTTAGAAATTTCTAGCGCGTTATGTCTCCTTACGATTGTTCTATTCCGAGAAACGCTAGTACTGGAACTGGTAGTTTCAGCTCCGACAATTAATTATGTATATCTGCGGTATAAGACACCTGTACTAGAATTCGAGAGGTTCAATGATTCTTTTACTATAAGGCGCCCATCGTTTCTCTTAGGCGATGGTAATGATAGCCTTTACTTTTACAGGACTATCATATACAAGTTGGAGAGTTAAATATTTTTCAGTAAGGTATCAAGTACATAAAACCTCAAATCACCAATCCATCAAAATCTGTTCGTTGTTATGTGCGAAACAATGGAGACTTTTAGCTTGAGTTATCTTTCCTATCACGCACTTTATTACAGGCGCTGTCTATATTAACTACATGGAATATTTCCATTCCTTTCACAACATTTGTAAAAATTATAGATAACATATTGTAATAGTTACACCTTATCTTTGTTTAAGTATGCATTAAGCAGTCTGAATTATGGAAATTAAGGAAAATAAATTAAATTACCACAATCTTTTGCGGACATAAGTATATTAAGATAAAATAAAAATCGCCAGATTATCAGATAATCGTTGTATAAAATAGCGCAGCCATCTAAATTGTAGCGCAACTAAAGCAGGAAAAGCTACAAATTCAGCGGCCACACCAGTAAAACGTATGGCACTCACAGCGCAGCTCAAAACGATTGGACTTGGCATAACTTAGCCCAACTAAACGAAGTACTCTCTTGTTTCTTTCCAGCTGTTTAGCTGCTTTGCAATCGTATGCAGGCCAGGCAGTGAGTTGACTTGAACGTCCAGTTGTCTGTGCAGTTACTTGTCGGCTGTCCGTCTGTCTGTTTGCTGTACGCTTAATTTTTCCCATCGGCTAGACTACGCCATGGAGATATACCGCCTTTAGGAATCCGACTATTTATTACTGACTATCCAGTCCGTTCAATTGGCTTCTGGTGCATTACGACGTCCAGCAATGCGAACACCCAAACCCAAGTGTTTGCCATTTCTGCACAACAAACAAGCATTTTTTTGCAGACCATTTCAATTTGAATTCAAAATTCGTGTTGGCTCATTTATGCACAATTCTTCGACGCTTTTGCACGCGCAACCCATGATCATTACGTGAATGCTATTGAATGTGTAGCAAAGTTGGTGTGCTGTTTTCAAAAAGTGATGGAAAGTTATTCAATAGGCGCAACACTGGTTAAATATACTTTTTTAGAGATCTTTCCGATCTGATGTTTATGAAAGTTCGCATGATGCAGAAACGAAGTTTTCAGCCGTAGTTCTTACGTTGGTTCAGATGGCTGATCTCGCAGCATTGCGGGGGAAACACAGTTCGACCGTTACGGCCGAGATATTTTTGTCTTAACTTGGCAAAAGTGAGACACTCGAGGAGGTAGTGTTGAGATGATTCTATCTTATCTTCTTTCAATCAGCTGATGCAGCTGGCGTCCGGTAAGATATTCAATATTAGTGCACGAATCCCGCTCGTATAGTGTCTAATTAGATTTCGCACAACCAATGGCCCTTTCTGATAGCGTAGAGCTTTCTGTACCTCTTACGGTTTACCCTCGGCCAGAAGGACCTCTACGACTAGTGCTTGTGTGCGTCCCAACAGTCTAGTAGTGAATCATAAGAAGCCAACGGAGCTCTTACCCGCTCTTATAACGCAGTTATTGAGACTGAACTACCTGTCCTGGCAAGCTCATCAGCCTTACAGTTTCCTGCAATACCGCTGTGGCCAGGCTCAACCCAGTCTAATCATTAAATAAGTCGATGTTATAGAGAAGAAGTGTGGATGTCTTTTCACTCTAAAGGAAAAGGCTGCACTCCGAATCAGTTTTTCTGCTTCGAAGACGCTGCAGTGATCAAGAGGCCTAAAATTGGAGCTGATGGAAAGTTCGCCATAGTTTACACCACCACCAACCTTAGCCGTAGTTCTTAATTGTGTAGGAATATCTTGAGCAAAGAGAGTTTTTGAACTTCCATATTTTCAGGTTCAAGTTCTACTGAGTTTCATATGCGAGTGCTAAGATTGCATCTTCGCCATTTTAGGCTATTAATGATCGCCTTGTCATTTATTCATTTTACATTGCACAACTTCGAGACTAGTTTAGTCCAAACTTTGTCCACATGTTCTTGGATCTCCAGCATATCCCCAAGCATCAACATTTGGAATCTCCAGAGTTCGGGCTCTACATTGTTGGTACCTGTGAAAGTCTTCACAAACTTTGATCCGATATTAAACAATTCCGAAGCTATCTCTGCACAACCACAAAAGCCACGCTGTCGGATGATATCGATAAAGTTACGTAACTAAGGAGAAGACGCTTGTTGGATGTCCATAAATTTCCTGAGAACTGAAAAGTTGTTCTCTCTATGCCACAATTTCCTTAAACTGGAGACAGAGAGTCATTTAAAGAGGGGTCACTCATCCGAGGCTTGTTGTTTCTTGTCATTGGGGATGTCTTTTTACGTGGCGGGCCCCAAACCCAGCGCACAACCCTATGTAGGGGATGTTTCGCCTTCTCACTTTAGCTTGCCTTCAAACGGATGTTCTTAGGCTACCCAGAGGATACTTGTCTACGTGTCTACGGCAATTAAGAAGAAGAAGGAGATAGAGAGTTTATCACTGTATAAGCGAACTCCATGTCTGTTCAGGGTTTATGGCTTTTAACGTTGGAAATTTTGTAGTCTTTATACTTTTACTATTCTAGAATTTTCACAGCAGTAAACGAGGTTTTTGAGTTATTGGCCAATATCCGTAAATCAAAATTCGTAAGCTGTCAGACAATGGAATTGGAATGCGTTCGACAGTCATTTGCTTGATAAAAATTTGGGTCCATTTCGGTTATATAGACTCAACTATCGGTGAAGCTTTGATAAACTTTGAAACCCAGATCAAGACTTAGATATGTCAAACACATGAGTGTATTTTATAGGTTTTGCAAGTTTAGAATTAGATATTTGCTAAAGAGCACCCTTTTTGGATAAAACGGTTTGCTGAGCTTCAACTGAGGTAGACGTCTATCCTCAAAAAATACATTATTCTAAGACTTTCTTCAGTTCAAAAGTAGGTAACACCCATCTTTATCTAAGTTTCTCTCAACAACGCGCCACTGTGCGGCAAGCATGGTACGATCATTGCCACCACAAACCGCCGCCGTTGCATGCTAACGAGGCAACAAAGTTTGTCTGACCGACTGACAGAAAGTAAGAAAATTTGAGACGCAAATGGGTGCATAATCCAAAAGGGAGAATAAGAGATTCGAAACAATTGCCTGGACGACTGGCCGGTAAGCGCACATTAGCACCGCCGCCGCTAAGTAAATGTAAGTGGCTACGTGGTGTTGCATGTGGTCTTGCGGCATTACATAATCGTAGCGCAAAGTATTCCGTATATCTTTGTGATTTATCGAATGCAAAATAAATTTCTATGAATTGCACGGAGGCCAAGCATATTTGCTAGATGCCACACACACACATACATAGATGTTGGCGGAATTATAATGCTTGTCGGCGATTCTTTGGACGTCAAGACCCAATTCGTGTTGAAAAAAATGCTGAACCTAAATAACTATTAGCTTAGCCGGGTGACACGGCGAACAGAATTGGCTTTTACTATGTAGCTTGGCGGCTAGTGAGCTCGATGCGGTGCTATGGCTCGGTACTTGTAAGCGCCACGTGATGTCGGTGCGACGTTAGTTGCATGACATCTCGCCGCGCTCAGCGTGTGTTCAGTTGTAATGTGTCACATGCAATTCAAGTCGATTTCATTTCTTTCGGTTGTGATGCAAGCGGACTTAGTTGCAATTGGATTTGTTAATTAAATATTTTTTTTTGATTATTTTCATGTTTAGTCTGGTGTTTGGAGCGACTGTTGATTTGCGAGCCATTTATTTATGACTTTGTCGTGCCGCTGTCGGATTTTGTAATGCAAACATGCTCGCCATGGTTGTTTAATGTAGACAATACGTTTGAGTAATATTATAAATAAATATATTGGAAATCAAATAAAATTATTTATAGTATTTCAGTCGCTCACTTGTTACTAAAATTGACCACATTGCCAACCACATCACAAATTATCAGACACCCACCAGTTTAACCATTCTATCTATACCATATGTGTAACAATTTCATGTAGCTACAACAACACATACATATGTACTATGCCCCCTTTGAACGACTCACAGTTGATCGCCAACCACAAAAGTGCGTTCCCACACTTCAAAGTTCAGCTTCATCAGCAGCCCACAGCGCTACCGTAAATACCAATTTGCGTAATATAATGTTGCAGCGGGGACTCAGCGTACAGCAGCGCCCAGCTGGCGGTGCAAATTTAGCCACAACATTTCGGTAAATTTTGAAGCATTTAAATAACCACACAAAAGGTCAAAAGCGGCAGCCTCGACGACTACAGTAGGTGGCCGCGCTAAGATGCTTGGATACCCTGCAGGAAAACGCCAACTACTTATGAACGTCTTTAGGACCAATAGTTATTTAGAGATTTTTCGCTGTGCTCTCCTATATTCCTTTTTCAGGGAGTCCACTCTATCACGAACACAAGTATTTGCGTGACACAAAACAATCGATAACATCGAAAAAGTTAAAGACATATTGTTTGAAAATTGTCGTGTTAGAATCAGAGAGATAGCAGAGGATCTCAGCATCAACATTTTCTGCATCGACCCAACACATTTTAGTTAATGTTTTGGGTATGAAGCGTTTCAATGCTAGACTCTGTTGTCGAGATACTGCTACCGATGACTTCGAGACTGTTCAACCATCTAGTGGATGGCGCTGCAAAAATTAGCAGAAACCGCGAAAAAACGAATAAATAGTTGCAATGGCTCAACGACCTATTTTGATGGCAATAATGAAAATTTATATTATTATAACAGATGCTCCATGAAAAGGTGGTTTTCTCAATAGCATTTTCTAACAGATCACGAGTGAGTCGTGTCAATTTGTCATGTTATTTTTATTCAGTATTGTTGGACATTTCATCGTGAAAAGACGCCTGAACAATGTTTACAAATCGTTCAACTTTATTACGAAAACTCACTTCGATTCGGCGCCGTTCGCAGCAACACGGATTGACGTATGGGAGGACTTGGCGTATTTTATGTCGAGATCTTAAATTGAAAGCGTACAAAATAATAAAGCTGCTTGACCTTCCCAAGTGATATCGCTTCGCTTTATGGGCTCTTGAAAAGTTCCAAGAAGATCTGACGTTTTCGATCCAAATTTTGTTCAGCGATGAGTCCCATTTCTGGCTCGATGTGTATACAAACAAGCAAAATTGCCGCATTTGGGTCTAAGAGCAACCTAAAGAGGTTCAAGAGCTGACATTTCATTCAGAAAAATCAACGGTTTGGTGTGATTTTTGGGCCGGTGGAAACATCGGTCCATATTTCTTCAAAAATGATGCCAGTGAGAGCGTAACCGTCAATGGCGACCATTATCGCGCCAAGATAACCAACTACTCGATGCCTGAAATTGAAGCAGGTGATCTCAGCCACATTTGGTTTCAACAAAACGGCGCCACTTCCCACACATCGTATCAATGAATGGTCTTTTTGGGAGAAAAATTCGGTTGAACAGATAATTTCACGTGTTAGGCCGGTCGATTGTCCACCAATATGGTATGATATCAACCCGAGATGGAGCCGCGGGCAACATTTGAAATAAATTTTCTTCAGAAAATCAATGCTCATTTCATGAACATTTCTCATTAAATTTAAAGTTTCTGTGTCTTTTCTTTAAAAATGTAGGGAATCTCGAAATGGTTTACCCTTAAGAATTTGTGAAAATCCATTTTTCTCTCAGTCCGGTTCAAATGGTATAGGCCGACAGGAAAAATATGCTGACTGTTTAGCATAACTGCAACTGTTTTATAATAGGCATTTGTTTAAAAAGTAAAAGATATTTCGGTGGCAAAGGAAAACTCTTCCGCATACTTGGAGCAGTTCAATGTTCCAATCAATAAAAAAGAGGACGAAATTTGACAGAATACAATACTTTGCGAAGAATCTTCAAACATATTATTTAACTGTTCAGGTAAAAGTCGGCTAGACATAAATCCTGCATAGCTATGCTGTTATTATTCATTTGAAAAGTTCATGAAACAATTTTTAGAAAAAAATTAAGGAATTTATATGGAATAATGAAATGTAATATAGTCAAAAGAAGGATAATATGTTTGGTAGTAAGTGAGAGTTCTTTGAAATATTCCGAGTTTTGTTCTAAGAACAGGAACCGTCATTTCTCAAGAGATTAGAAGAAGTATTTTCCAATATTATTTTTCTCATTCACCTAATCAGGCCTAACTTTAAAAACTTTATACTATATAGTTTCAGTTACTTGATTCTTTTTGCACTCTTCACTACTGGGTCTTCAATTGCCTAGCCATATCAACATAAGTACATGCTTTGGTGGCAGTAACAATCATCACTCAACTGTGAGCATGTGACCTTTGTGACATTGCAGTTTGCCGTATTTATATATAAACTTATTTTTATTTCGATTTTTATGTTATTTTTATGACAGCAGCAGTCGTTTGAAGACTCTTGCGGCATGCCAGCCGCCTGAAAGAGTTGGTATTACTTAAATGAGCAAAAAAATTGACGGAGTTTTAAAGCAGAGTTCAAAGTTGTTCGGTGTACCGCCTACGGAGCTTAATTGTATGTACTTACAATTAATAGTGCGCTCATTACATATACATATATACATACATACAAATATTTGAGCATAAAGACTAAAATTAAAATAAAATTCTTCTTTAAAAATTTATCACTCCAAAAGGTTTTGTAATTAGCAAAATTATTATCTTTTACAAATAAATTTTGCCAAGTTTGATAATAAACTTTTATTGATCTTTATAGTATTTATCTTGATTTGGGAGATAAAGGCTTAAACATATTTGAGGTCAATCTGACTCCACAATTAAGACATCAATGGAAACCTTTTCGCACATGAAGATAATTTAATATCTTCTTCTTCTTTACTGGCGTACGCGGTTATAGCCGAGTTTACAACAGTGCGCCAGTCGTTCTTCCATTTCGCTGTTTGCCGCCAATTGGAGACTCCAAGCGAAGCTAGATTCTTCTCCGCCTGGTCTTTCCAACGGAGTGGAGGTCTTCCTCTTCCTTTGTTTCCCGTGGCGGATACTCGTCGAATACTTTCAGAGCTGGTGCATTTTCATCCATTCGGACGACATGACTTAGCCAGCGTAGCCGCTGTCTCTTAATTCTCTAAACTATGTCAATGCCGTCGTAGGAGATATACAGTTCATCGTTCCATCGACTGCGGTGTTCGCCGTTGCCAATGCGCAAAGACCTTAAATCTTCCGAGAACAGAACGTTTTTCTCGAAAACTCGCAGCGTCGACTCAGCAGGACGGTGATGATCTAGTCTTTAGTTCGTCAAGAGAGGACTTTATTTCTTAATTGCCTACTCAGTCCGACTTAGTACTTGTTGGCAAGAGTTGTTCTGCGTTGGATTTCAAGGCTGACGTTGTTGTTGGTGTTAATGCTGGTTCCAAGATAGACGAAATTATCTACGACTTCGAAGTTATGACTGTCAACAGAGACGTGGAAACCATATCGCGAGTGCGACGACTGTTTGTTTTATATCAGGAGATAGTCCATCTTGCCATCGTTCACTACGAGACCCATTTGCTTCCCTTCTTATCCAGTCTGGAGAATGCAGAACTAAGTAGGTGATGGAGTTATGTGTAGAGTTTCACACAAGTGAGAAAAGTAGTCTGCGCGCCATTCACTTGAGAGTGGCCAGAACTATTCTTTTACATATGGTTCCCTCCCCAGAGTTGTGCGCTGGTTTTGGGACCCGCCACTTAAAAACACCACCAATGAAAGGATAGATTTATATAGTATCGAAAAAATATCAGTTAGCGACCTGAAAGGTATGTTTGCAGTGTTCTCTTCATGTATACAATGCCTGAACATAAACTGAGAAAGGAAACGTAAGAGAGACATTTTCGTTGTACAAAAAAGAGAGACCGAAATAAGTGAGTTAGAAGAACTTGAGATGGTTACTGAACAATAGAACGCACTGCTTTTTAAAAGCTTAATAACTTCTGAAAAAAAATCGGCTGGCAAGTTTATGGCGTTTGTATTTTTTATTGGATACTATGAAAAAGGAACGACCATTAACAGCGACTACTTGGACCGTTTGAAGGACGAAATCGCTTCCAGTTGAGTTCGCTGCCACCGTATGTTTCCTATCTGGCCCGCAGCGTCCATTTCTTGTTCTCAGATCCCGAAGGAAATGACCGTGGAAACCGAGGACTATTTTAAAGAAAGGACTACAAAAATGGTATCGAAAAGTTGGATTGTCGCTATAATCAGTGTATCACACTTGAAGGGAACTGAGTTGAATAAAAAAACGTATTTTGCCAAAAAAATGTGTTTTACTGTGGAAGGCCGGGGACTTTTCAATTGACGGCGAATGATAATTTCAGAGCTTCGCGCCATTTCCTTGGAAACTGGAAGAGTGTAACAAGCAAGCTGAGCTTCCAATATTGATCAGTGAGGTGTGCAATTTCAATTATTAGTAAATTTCTTGCGGTATTTGAAATAAAAATTCAATAAACAAACGAAAAGTGTCACAACTTCCTGAATGCCACAAACGAATCTTATAAATAAGCAAAAGGTGTGAAATGGCGCGTTTAGTTTGCGTGAACCTCATTCAGAAGAGTGCAGAATTCGACATGAAGCTGTGAAGAGCCGAACTAAAACATTTGCATACCACAAGTGAAGGCCGCTTAACAAACAGTAGCGATTGAAATTGATGTGGCAAAGTAAACTGTGAGAATTGTCAGCAATCGAAAATTTTCCGCTTCGCTGCTCGAAATGCAAAGAGCGACGACGACCGTCAACGCCACACTGTGCCACGCACCAGAAAAGACGACAACGCCATCGACGCATGCTAAGAGAAAGATGAACGAACATCAACAGCAAATACCGAAGCTACATAAGCGACAGCAAAGATTGCAACGAAAATATTTACAATTTTTGCTTGGCGAAATGTCGAATATCCAGTTCCGCATTGTTGTGATGCCACAACGTCTACAAATGCGTCTACTATTACCGCCAATTGCGTGTCTCGCACCGCTATCACTTGTAGTGTTGTTGCTGGTGGCGATGCCACCTGTTTGTCAGGCAGTAGGTTACTCATATACGCGTTTTTCTGGTCCAGTCACTGGACCGGAGCAGAAGATAGTCGTGCATGATGGGCTGGTGGGAAGCGGCGTCGGTGTTGGCGGCGGTGGTGGTGGTGGAGCGCGTGTGGACTTCATTGCCAAACCGGCCTACGAATTCGCCTACGGCGTAGAGGATGCTCAGGCGCGTCTATTGCAGAATCGTCAAGAGACGCGCGACGGCGATGCGGTGTGGGGTTCGTACAGGTGGGTGCATTGAGTGCGGCAAACCAACTAGTTTATCGGCAGTGAATTGATTTATTTTGCTTTGCATGAGAACCGGGTATTTAATATATTTTTGTCTTATTTCCTTTCTTTTCTCTTTTTGTGCCACACGCACCGGTGTAATTATGCCAAATATATCATATCCTTGTGCGCAGCGTTGTCGATCCAGATGGCAACTTGCGTGTGGTCAAATATACGGCTGATCACGAAAACGGGTTTCAGGCCGAGGTTACGTCGAACGGCCTTGGCACAACGGTCCACGGTCAGCAGCCAGTGTCGTATGCGCCTTTACAAAATCCCTCACCGACGACTCCTCCGCCGTTACGTTACTTTCCGTTTGTGGTGCAGCATCCCGTTACGCAAAATAATGACCCTGTTTACTATGAGGATGAGCAGGATGGCGAAACGGAGGATTATGTTGAGAAAAAAGAGCATAAGGGAAAGCGCGGTGATGCGCATGATGATGAGGATGAGTATGAGGGCCAAGGTGATGCAGACGAAGAAGACGATGAACATGATGAACACGAGGAATATGATGCTGATGAGCATTCTTTAGAGGAAGATGGTGAAGATTATTAATAATTATGTGTATAAGCCTTTTGTGTATAATATTTTAAAATAACGATATTTTTTCAACATAACCTCGTTTTTCTCGATAATTTTTGACCATTTTGTTTATTCGGTGTCATAAAAATAGTTTTGTAAAGTCACGTCGAATAATCTAAATATGTACTTACTTGAAAAGGGTTCTGTTATTTGCGATTCAGACCTTTTAAGAGCTCAAAGACTAACCCAGATCACAACATTGCTTTGATGCTTAGACTTCTTTCAGGTTTTAGTGTGAGAAACCGCGGTATTTAGAGCTAGGTTAAGTAAGTCATTGCGTATATTGAGATGACGTGTGGTAAGTCCAGCCTAAACCGAACATATTTACACTGCACGACCAATATACCATGGAAGTCCTCGTCCAAGTATCTGATCTGATACTATCTGGATATATATTTCTAAGGAATCTGTGTGTAGCGCCTGTATTAGGTCTCACTGCGTGAGGTTATGCAAGGCGACAACTAGACTTTCCGTGGGTAGCTCGGTAAACATCATTGAGTACGCTTGGGGCGGCTGGAATCACCATTAACCTGAGCTGCTCTAGGCCATTCACTCCTTTCAAATGTTGTTTAAAGCAGTGGATTCTATAGGAATACATCAGGTCTTGGAACATTAGGAATACAGAGCACTTCCAAAAGTTATACTTTTAGGCAAAAATATACTTAATTCACAGGGCACTTGCCTATAAGATCCATCCAGTTCTCTAACTTAAGAGACATTGGGTACCTGGAGTATAATAAAAATCAGGTTTCTACCAAATACACTGAGTTGCTGCATAAGGTATACTTGGTTATCACTCGGGAGTACAATGGCTCTAATGATGGCCTAAGTGTTGCCGCCGCGGTCTGGCGCTCCTGCATATCCCTTACCAACTAACCAACCATATGTATTGACCTACAGCGTTTTTTTGGAAAGTAATAGGACTGTTTTTCTTCCGTCGCGTCTGTACTCCGGAGCGTGCCCGCACCAACTGGATTTGGTAGAGGGCGTTCCAAGCTAACGAAAGAGCGGCTGGTCAGTTATCTCAGAGCACCTGAAGAATCAGGTCAAACAATTTCGCCTGACATGTTTCTGTGAGTGGTGCAAACCGAAAATGCAGCGTTCGCTAGAGCTCGGAAACTTGGTAAATCTGCTAAATAGATTTTGAAATGATCAAGCAGGCCCAAGAAAGGGAAGAATGAGCAAATCCAAAGTGAAAACGATGTTCATTGCCTTTTTTAACATAAAAGCCGTCGTCCACCATGAATTTGTTCCTCCTGGACAAACAGTCAATTCCAAGTTTTACGTGGAAGTCATCCGCAGCCGTCCTACAGCCCAGATGTGGCGCCCCAGACTATTTTTGGTTTCCTTGCCTGAAAAGGCCGATGAAAGGCAAGCATTTTGCGACGACAGAGAGGATCCAAGCACCTTGGCTCTTAAGTCTATTCCGGAGAATGATTTCTGTGACGCCTTCAATGCTTGGAAATCGCGCTGACAGCGCTGCATCGACGCAGAAGGAGCCTATTTTGAAAGTTTTTAAATAATTGTAACGAATGGTTCAATAAATTTAATAAATAAAATAATAAATCGACTCAGTCCTATCACTTTCCGAACAAACCCAGTAAATGTTTCTCTAATCTTATTTAAGATTAAATTCTCCCCTCAGGGAAGATTGTAGGTTGAAGCAACTACCCTAGAATTAAGGAGAATGGGAATTATTGTTAGTGAATTTAGGATCAAGCGGGTTATTGAACGTAAACTTTGGCTATGACTGCGCATTACTAACAAAATCGCTTAATATTAAGACACACACCTGTTATAATCTCTACTGTTGATTTAGGCCACAATTGAGTTCTTGACTACCAACAAAGTTTTACATATGACCAATTATTGCACCTAAAAAATTTTGTGTAATTAACCTATCAATAAATAATAATAAATGTGTTTGAGCAAGCTCTAAGGAATTTGACAATTTTTTGGCTGCAATTGCCAGCGCAATGTAATTAAATATTAAAAGTTGCTCTATGCAATATCTCATGTACTTCTATGCAATTAAATGACCAATTTTTCTTTGCCTGCATCGACGCCCACTTACCACGCATGCGTAAATCCGCTCCGCTGCAACACACCCATGTCAAAAACTTGACAGAAATAATCCGATTTGTGACAGCAGCGTTCATTGCGGACCGATTGACGCGGGTGATTCGAGAGCAAAATGGCAACGGCGATAATGAAGTTGCTTGCACGGTGGGCACAGTTGGTCCATTTGCAATTATTCACTGAATACTTTTTTCGTTCCAAGAGTTACTCAATTTAATAAATCATATTATGTGAACTTCTCTTGGTTTATGTAATCAATAAAACTGTTTTCCGATACTGTTTTTTTTAGGTTCGTGTGAAGTTTGATCTCGTAGTGTTGGTCTCAGAGACATAGTAGAGGAACTCAACATTTCTTATGGATCGGCTCAACAATGTTTTGGGTATGAAGCGTGCCAATGTTAGACTCCGTATCGAAAGATTTGAATCTTTCTCAAAAACGAAAAAGAGGTGCTTGAAAACGTAGCTGAGGACCTTACATTCATCAAATGTATGGATACTGTGATCGATACGTGGGTTTATGTATATGGCGTTTAAACTGTCCAACAATCTAACGAATGGCGCTCTAAAAATTAGCCGAAACCGAGAGAATCAGAAGGCGTATTATAAGAGTTTGCAAAATTGAATTATGCGTTGCTATTCTTAAAAGGTCAATTGAAAAGTCCCCGGTCTACCATAGTAAAATGCTTTTTTGGGCTTAATTCGCTTTTTTTATTCAACACTGTTCCTTTTAAGAATGATACACTGAATAATGCGACCCTCCAGCTTTCTGATACCATTTTGTAGTTCTTTCCTTCAAAATAGGCCTCAGCTTCGGCAATCTCTTATCCATTCGACGAAAAATTCTTCCCAGTGAGCTTTTTATGAGATCTGAGAACAGGAAATAGTCGCTGGAGTCCAGATCTGGTGAACACGATGGATGCGGAAGCAATTCAAAGCACAATTCGTGTATTCTTCTCATCATTTTCACTGATTTGTAACACTTTGCATTGGCTTGGTGAAAGCACTTACTTTTTCTTTAAATGCGGAAGTTTTTCGGCAATTTCAACCTCTAAACGGTCCAACAACTCTATGGAATAGTCGCTGTTGACGGTTCTTTCGCTTTCAAGGTAGTCAATAAAAACTATTCCATGACATACAGGCACCGTAACCTTGCTAGCCGATTGTTCCGTTTTCCCACGTTTTGGAGTGGGTTCATCTTGTCAGTTCATTCGGATGACTGTCGATTAGACTTCGGAGTGAAATGATGCAGCCATGATTCACTCATTGTTAAATATCGACACAAAAACTAGAGTTCTTACGTTCGAACATCTCCAAACACTGTATGAAATCATCAACTTGTCGTGTTTTTTGGTGAAAAGTGAGCTTTCGCGGCACCCACTTTGCACAAAGTTTTCTTATATCGTTCAGTAGATATCTTCAGAGTGCTTGCCATCTTGAACAACTTCTTTTTACGGTCATTCAAAAATTTTTTTTGGACTTTATCGATGTTTTCGTCGGTAAATAACTGCTTTGGGCGTCCACTGCGTTCATCGTCTTCGGCGCTCATTTCACCTCGTTTAAACATAGCAGTGTCCGGAAAGTCGCCACCAAGCCAAGTTTTTGTTTCAACTGCTTTTTCCTCTTCAAATAGCAAAATAGTCTCAATATAATATGAATCAATTGATCTGTTATACGAGATCGTATTTGCTCTTATTGGCCTATTTTAAAGACGATACGTGAAATTGAACGTTCTAAGTTCGAGTCAAATCGGGTCAGATTATTTTTTCCAATTACTGACCATGCTATATAGAAAGAAAAGATTTCGTAATGAATAACTTTCCATGCAGATTTGTGATTGATTGACTCAGTGCTGTTTTAGAATGTGTCAAAGATGGTCGCCATCAAAGAGAATATGCACCTTATTTGAGAGTTTTTCTTTATGAAAGGAAAAAACGAAACCAGGCAGCTGTAAGTAGGAATAGTGTTTATGATACTGATATTGTAATACGCAATCATGCATAAAATTTAAGATTCGTCGATTCCGATCCAGTAATTTTTAATGACAAAGTTGCTTGAAATGTGGATCGCTTACGACAACATCAAGTGAGAACGGCTGTGGTCGAATCGCGGTGAGTCAAACCAAATAATTGTGAAGTTTTTGCCAATAGAAAGAAAGGTACCTGGAACTGGTGTCTGTAGAAGCGACTACTAAGAAAATACTAATAAAATTATTTATCGTTGTTCATTTTCAATATTTTTATTATTTTGTTTATTATTATTTTTACTATATTTCAAATTTTCTCCACTGTGCGTTTGTTGTGGAAACCAAAAAATTACAACAACAAGCGGATTAGCCATTAAAAACCACGCACTGTCCATCCCACCTGTCAGTTGAACGTCGAATTGATCATGACAAACCGTAGATCACTTTTGGGCGGCGTGCGAAAAAACGCACCGTGAATGTATATATATTTATAAAGTCTATACTTATATATATACATATATTGTATACACCGGTTAATGCTTGTGCACATGTATATATTTATGCCTATGCCAGCGTAAAAGAAGTAAGTGCAACATTCTAAAAACTACAAAATAAATTGGTTCGATCAGTAAATTGGCTTACACAAATACATATACACACGCACACATATTCATTTAGAGCGCAAGAAAACTTTTTGAATTTTGCAGAATTGGCTGTCACACTATCTGTAGCGCCAAATCATAATTTGCGTATCGCAAGACTACACGAATGTGACCGTTATATCCTTGAACTGCGTAACTCACAGAGTAGAGAGACTCGTTCTCATGGAACACAAAAATAATTACTTGTCAAAACTTTTGTGACTTTTTCATTGCGAATTATTCGCAGTTTCACACATTTAAATTTTTTTTAATTGTTTAGTTTTTTTAACTTTTTTTTAATTTTTTTAATTTTTTTTTAATTTTTTTTTTTTTTTCAAAATCTTTTTAAATGTGGCGCTAATTAAGGTAACAATTTTTGGTCTTTAATCATTTAATCAGCACAATAAGCGTGTGAATGTGTGTGCGTGTGTGTCAGCGCCGTGCGAGCCTGGCATTCATTTGGGCGCGGCACACCATGGCGTATACGCAACGCCGCAGAATAAATTGTGTAAATGTTTTGCAAGCTTTCAATTACATGCGTTGTGGCTAAAAATACGTAGCGTTGTGTTGTTTTTGTTATTTTTTCATCAACCAGCTAGTTGACAACCATTTAATCAAAATCAATTTTGATTACTTTTGAAAATGCGGTGAAAAATGTTTTATCAAATTTTCTAATAAGCCTGAGATATGCATCATAAAGCACACATTCACATTTCTATGCACGAGTGTGTATGTGTGTGTGTGCTAGCATAACGCTCAACGTGGTTACATAAGCAAATGTATTGACATGAGCGCATATTGGCCGCTGATAATATGTAACGCCCGGCATGGCTGGAGACAAGTCTTCCATTCACAAAATCCAAGCGCGCCACCGCTTATACTCGTGCACCGTTAGTTAGGCGATTGTGGCCAAAATAGACAGCGTTGACAGGCGAACATAACAAACTGGATCCATCAATTAAAAAGTCAAATTACCCGCTAGGCGAATACGCGCCTATGTATGTGTGTGCGTGTGTGTGTGTAAGAAAAATCACAACAACAAGCGGTGCAATAACGGTGATAATAATAAGCAGTAAACTCGCTTACTTACTTGGTAACCTAATTTTAACGCGATTTCGTAATTTCTTTATTGTGCATATGTCTTTCCATGAAAGTGTGTACATACATACACACAGCATATATGTATATGTGCATCTATATATGATTATATAGTAAGTTTGTTTGTCGTCCAGGTGTTAGCTGTGCGTGTACTTTCACACATACATACATATGTACAATTTGCAAGTGTGAGGATATGTTTCGTTGCTTGCAACATTTTGCTTTTATGAGCGGTTAATTACGAGCTCTGCCGCGAAATAACTGTTGTAAACACGAGCTAATTGTCGGTATATTAAATTGTGTCTTACACTAGGTTAAGAGGTTAGGCCAAGCTAGGAGTAAAGAGTAATGAAAAAAATGTTTATTTTGGCTCAGTTTAGGGTCATAAAAATATTATTCCATTAGTGTAATAGTGGATAGAAAAAAATAGAAAAAAATTTCCGCTCTAAACTGCTGCAGTGTCGAAGCATTTGGGTAAGTCAGCTTAATCGCGTAAAACTTTAAACGCTTTTTCAACGAAATTGCATTTTGCAGATCAGAAAACTATCGCAGGTATCTTCAGATTTTTTTTTGACTGTTGCTTCAGTGTAGCATTATCTTGTAAACTATTTACGACGTTTTCATTATTATCGAAACTTGTTCGCATTACTATGAGCGAAAAATAGTAGTTCATAATTTTAAAATTTTTATTTTATTCTTCGAAATCCATGTCGACCGCCTCAAAGTAAGCTCCTTTGGCCCTAAATTCATTGTGCCAACGTTATTTACAATCCTCAAAACGGTTGTTTTCGGAGTAGCCCTAAATGCGCGTAGCGATTCAGGTTTAATGCCTTCAATTGGCTCAAAACAGTTTCTCCGAAGCGGTCGTTTGAGTTTGGTGAATAGCCAGAAATCACATGGATCTGAATCAGGCAAATACGTTGGTTGTGTCACGATATTGGTTGAAAATTTGGCCAAAAATTCATGAAGAATCAATGCAGTATGAGATGGTGCATTATCGTGGTGTAAAAGCGTAGAGTTGTCGGTCCATAATTCCGGCCTCTTTTTACGAATAGCTTCGCGCAAACGACGCATAACACTCGAATAGTATTCCTTGTTGACGGTTTGGCTGGACGGAAAGAATTCGGAGTGCACCACACCTCGATAATCGCAGAAAACTATCAACATAACCTTGATTTTTGGCCTGCTTTGCCGTGGTTTTATCGCCTTCCGCTCACTTTTGCCACGACATTCAGCCGATTGATCGTAAATATAGAACTAAGACTCATCGCCAGTAATAGTACGTTTCATTACATCCTGGTAGTCGGAGAGCATTGCTTCACAAACGTTGACGCGACGCTGTTTTTTGAAAAAATTAAGTGATTTTGGAACCAATAGTGCTTACACTTTTCTTAGGCCCAAAATTTTGTTTAAGAAAAACCCGCTTTCTTCCCTTCTAAATATTTGGTGAAAATTATTTCCTTAAACATCAAACATACATAATTCAATATCATTTAGCGTGAGAGCATTACTTCTCAAGGCAAGAAGCGAGAAAATGTTGACGAACTCTCTGTGAATCTCAAATTTCATTCTTCGAGAAACCAATAACCGCTGTTAATAAAAAGGTTCTGTATCGACAGCATATTTTATGAAGTCCTTCTCGATATCCCTCGGAGATGTTTCGCTTCAAACAAATAATGCTAGCAGATTACTACTACTCCTTAACTTACTGCATACCGCCTTGCTTCCTTGACCTTCAGCTTGACAGTTTGTGAACTTTCAACCTAAGCTCTGATAAGTGAGGATCGGTAGTAACAATCCCTTAAGCACTTTAACTACGAAGTAGCGGAGACCATCAAACTTGACCAGAACGGATCCATTTAAACACAAATCGAATCAATAAATATATTCTTCCCTGATTACTACAACTTCTTTTATGTTCCTGTGATATTTGATCTCCATATGTCAATTAGTGCGTATTTGGCAGCTGTTTATTTACGTCACGAAAGGTTTGTCTGGCGATTTTTACCATGGAAAACAAAATTGAATAACGAGCTTGCTAAAAAGTTTTGTTTGTTTCCAATGGAATCATCAAAGGGAATCGGCAAGGGAGTTTCCATTAGCATTAGAGCATCTCAACATTTCTTATGGATCGATTCAACACATTTTAGTTAATGTTTTGGGTATGAAGAATGTCAAGGCTGTACTCGCTCTAAAAAAACCTGAATCTTTTGTTAAAACGGGTTGCTGATGGTTGGCAAGGTAGCTGAAAGCCTCACATTCATTACTGTTGGCGAGACGTGGGTTTTTGAATATTTGCAGTTATCCAATAATCTAACGAATATCACTCCGAAAATGCGCCGAAACCGAAAATACCAAAATTCACTGAAAGTCATCCCAGCCGAGTCTTATAACAAGTGTATGGCAAATTGGAATAAGCGTTGCCATTATTGTATAGTTGAGTTAAAAGGAGCTTATTTTGAAAGATATAATAAAGATTTATTTGTGTCAGTCCGGGTTAAATTTGATCAGATGGTAGTATATGGGGTCATCCTTGGTTAATAATATTAAATTTTAACCCCAATAGTTACCACGAACGTGGCCCTTGCCAATCTTGATTCAACTCGTTTCAACACCTTTTCTCGGCTCTTGCCCCAGTCATCAGATAATAATCCTTAGCAACAATGTATTGCCTTAAATGACAAAAGAACCTCAATATAAGGTTACTTGAACAAGCATTGTTTTAATGAAAGAACTCAGTTGATGAGACTTTTTTTTCTCTAATTTATTTTTTTTTCATTTCGTATCTGTATTTAGTGTATCAGTTTTGTCTTCAGTACTCACGGTTACTCCAACCAGATAACACTTAATTAATAAATGGTGAAGGATTCAAAAACGCGTTTATGAGCTTGGAAGTGATTGAATATGCAGTCAACGGAGTTTATTTATAATTTTAAATAATCTACTTAGAATTATTTTTGCTTTGTGTAGTTAAATTTTGCTAGGTTTAATAATTTCTAAGCTAAGATTTAATTTTTCTCCATGAGCTAGTTACAACACTTTTCTGTCAATCAATAATGATTTGACAGCCTAATCGAATTTGCATACAAAGTTTTGTATATTTAAGGCACTCATTGCAGCACACATTTACACAATGCATATTCATATGTAAGTACTATTATATTTTGTCTACTCTTAGGTGTCAATATAACAGCGCGCCTGCGCAATCGTTAGTCACCATCGAAGCCACTCGCATATTGATCCACTTTCGATGAATGTTGCAAATATAGCCAGCACACTCATTTACTTGTTTTTCGCTTGACATACTTATGTATATAGAGATTTACGTATTAACTTGCCACCAAATAACTGTCGAAGTGATGACTTAATTTATTGAGGAAAATTACATATTGATTGCAATAGTTGCATGATGTAAGGTTGATATATTGATACGTGTGTGCGCATGTGTTTAACAAACTTGTTTCAATAAAAAATGAAAATTTTTTCACAAATTTTGCTACTTTCTCATTATCGATAAATTTATAATATTTATGACTTATCAAATAATGATTGAGAGTAATTTCGTTTTGAAGATATATTGAGGAGCAATTACAACGGGTTTTGATAATGTATAAAAACATGTAAGGAATAGCTAAGTTCGGGTGTAAACGAACATTTTACACTCTTGCAACTGGCAAGAATTAAAGCCAGGGAAGTACCTTGAAGTACATAAGGCTTGTTAGTTATTTGGACGGAAAAGAACGAAACAATGAAAAGGAAACAATAGTCTCGAGAGACTCTTCTTTTGATAAACAGCAATACCAAAAGCTCCGTTAGGATCGGCAAGCACCTCTCTGAGCCATTCGATATCAAACGAGGTTTCAGGTTAAGGCAACTCCATATCTACTGTTGGAGAAAATAATTCGAGCTGCAGAACTTAAGCGAGCAGGTAAATCTTTTATAAGAGTGTACCGCTGCTGGCGTACGTCGATGATATTGATTTCATTGGCCATAACAACCGCGCCGTTAGTTCTGCTTTCTCCAGACTAGATAAGGAAGCAAAGCAAATGGATCTGGTAGTGAACGAGATTAAGACATAATATCTCCTGACATAAAAAAACAGTCGTCGCACTCATGACTTGGTTCCCACGTCACTGTTGACCGTTATAACTGCGAAGTCGTAAATAATTCCGTCTATCTATGTAGGTACCAGTATTAACACCAACAATAGTGTCAGCCTCGAAATCTAATACATCTAATACAGAAGGCAATTGAGATGTAAAATCGTCTCTCGACAAAACAAAGACCGAACTCTACAAGTGACGTTTTCGAGCGAAAGATTCTGCGGATGATTTATGGTCCTTTGCGCATCGGCAATGGCAAATACCGCATTCGATGGAACGATGAGCTGTACGAGTTGCATGACGACATTGACATAATTCAGCGAATTAAGAGACAGCGGCTACGCCGACTAGCTCGTGTCCTCCGAATTGTTGAAAACGCTTCAACTCTGAAAGTATATATGTATCGACGCAGTACCTGCCGGGGGAAACAGAGGAAGAGGCAGACCTCCACTTCGTTGGAAAGACAAGGTGAAGAAGGACATTGCTATACTTGGAATCTCAATTGGCGAAAAGGAAGAACGGTCCAACCAATTTGTAGCACACAGACATAGTAACTGCTGTCATAAAAGGATTCTCTCTGAATGTCAATTTTTATATATAACCCTTTATCTATCTCGATTAGTCTTAAGTGATATATACAACCTTTAGGTATTATCGCTTTGGTGCAGCCGATGTTAAAGTTTTATTCTTGTTTAAACGCTTTTAGCCCCAAAATTAGCAAAAATAAAAACTTCTAGGTTTGTGGGAACTTTTCTCAGTTTCACAGCTACTGGCATTTGCACAGCAAGAGCTACACGTTTCTTTCTCATATTACCGAAAAACACACATCCATACCCACATACGTTTAACTATGAGTAAACAAATAGTGCCCCACACTATATACTAAATATTTTGCCTTGCGACTTGTGTTGCGTCTGTTGCACGTTTCTTTGCGTGCACTGTTGCACTGTTGCATTGTGCAGCCGGGCACATTTGCCAAAGCTGTGGCAATGGTTGGAAATTTTAATGGCTTGCACTGGGCAAAAACATAAATTTACCGCCTGACAATTTGGCAAACGGGGTCACTCGAACAGTTCCAATTAAACAAATAAACTCACAGAAGGAAAAACACACAACCAACAACAAGAACAACAACACACAATGCATCCACGCTTGCAAAGTTGGGAAAAAATCAAGCAATTAAAGAAAACACAGATAAAACGTACAATAAGAAGGCAATTAAAGATGGCAGAAATATGTGGTAGAATATCTGTGGGGGCTTGTTGTTGTACAAATGAATGTGGAAATAAATCATATTAATTGAGCAATGCTTTACATAAAAGTAGATGTGCTTAAATGTTTATATTTGGAAATTCCCAGAAGGTTTGACATTTGCTATTGACGTGCGAAAATTATGAGCGACCAGAGATGGTACATTTCGAAATTGGTTTGCAGATGTTCTCTACATATTTATCTACCGGTCGGAATATATTAAAGCTTTTATGTCATTTAAGGATAGCAGAGACAAATGTTTCTAAGCTAAATTAGTTTTATATTGGATAAAAATAGAAAGGTATTACATTTAAAGGAAGTTCTCTTGAAACGCCATGTCACTTTCAATCTTAGTTTCAATCTATATCCCAATCTCATTTATAATTTTAATGCCAATTGTAATCTCAATCTCCAATTCAATATCATTTCCTTATCCATTTCATTTAAAAAAACTGTGATCAGCCTAAATTTAAATCTCAATTGAATCAATCGCAACCTAATCACTTTTATTTTAATACTAATTCCAAAATTAACAAACTGTATTAACCTCGATCTCAATAGTTAATCTCATTTTCAAAACCAATCTCAACCTCATTTTCAATCTCAATCTCAACGTCAATCAGTAACAACCTCAATCACAATATCAATCTAAAATCCAATCTTAATATCAACCTCAATTTAAATCGTAATCGTAATCTGAATTTAAATCTCAATCTTAACCTCAGTTTGATACTCAATCTCTATCTCAATTTTAATCGAAATCTTAATCTCAATCCTAAACTCAATCTCCATCTGAATCTCCGTCTGAATCTCAATCACAATCTCAGTCTTAATTTCAATCATAATCTCAATCTTAATCATAACCTTAATCTCAATTCCAATACAAATTTCGATCTCAATCTCAATCCTCAGTATCAATCTCATTCACAATCTCATTCTCAATTTCAATATTTATCACAATTTTAATCCTAATCTTAATCTCAATGATAAACTCAACCTCAATCTGAATCTCAACCTCAATCGCAATTTTATCCTCAGTATAAATCTCAATCTCTATCTCAATTTCAATCATAATCTCAATTTTAATCGTAATCTTAATCTTAATCATAAACTAATCTCCATCTCAATTTCAACCTTAATCTTAATCGAAACCTTAATCTCAATCCCAATCCCAATTTCTATCTCAATCTCAACCTCAGTATCAATCTTAATCACAAACGCAACCTCAATTTGAACCTCAATCTCAGTCTTAACTTTATCTCAATCTCAGTTCTAATCGTAATCTCTTCCTAAACATTAATCCCAACATTAACCATAATATCAACCCCAATCTCAGCAACAATCTCAATTCGACCCTCAGCCTCAATCAATCCCATCTCAAACCCCGTAATAAATTTTCTTACCAAGTGCATCACTGCAGCCATCTTGGTCCGACCCCTCGAATTGGCGGCTAAATATTGTAATTTATATAATCTGGCTTGCTAATCCCGCTATGCAACTTGAACTATCGACACTCTTATAAGAATCTTATCGGCTAATTCATCTTTACCAAAAATTGTTGTTATTTAAGTTGTTGCTTGTAATTTAAATTCTTTTTATCTCCAAATACTTTCGTTGTCTAATTTGTTGCATATTTTATACAAATTTTTTCACTCCAGCTTCGGCGATAATTGCATAATAACGGCTTTGTTTTCGATTTCTAACCAGCGGTTATCGCTGCTGCCTTTGCTGTGGCTTTTGCCGCTCGATATGGGTAAGCAAGGCAGTAAGCCAGCAATAGCGACCGGCTACGCTGCAGCCAACTGTAAATTTCGCTGAAATTTGTTGCTCCTTTTTGTGCGTCTTTTCACTTTTATTTCTTTGCATTTTCTTCGTCTAGCCAGTAAACTTACACAGACACACGCAGATGCAGTTAACTGGCTAGTTAATCGGTTAGTTGGCCAGTAAGTGCAGACACTTGCGGCAAATGCTTTTTTTTCCTCCTCAACGTCTGTAATAAAAACAACAATAACAATCTGTTGATGCAAAAATAAATGTTGCAAGGGGAAAGAGTGAAAAGCAAGTACAGCAAGAAGAGTCTCGCAGTCAAAGCAAATGAAATGGTAGCCGTTAGCGAAGCATGAGACTCTAAGTTGAAAAAAATGCAGTGTTGCAACAAAAACAAGTCGGCAATAAATAAATGTTGGTTGCGCTACAGCAATTGCTTTGGCATGTGTTTAACTTGAATACGCCGAGTATAACAATGCAACAAACTAATACGACTGCCATTTGGGTAATAATTTCAGCGTTTAAACTGAGATGCTTTTTACAAATTAATTTAAAAAATTATGTTTTGATTCTTTTGACTAAAATTGGGATACATTTTTGTTTTTTTTTTTGAAAATTTTCAAAATGAACCTGAACTTTCACTGCTACCGCAACGCCATTTTCATTCCCATATCCAATTTCAATATAAATACCAAGTTCAGTCTTAATCTTAATATAATTTTCAACTTCAATCTCATTCTTTTTCCCAATCTCAATCTCAAGCGCAATTTCAATTTTTATCTCAATTTAATCTAAACCTACTTTTAATCTCAATCGCAATCTCAATATCATTCTTAATCTCAATCTCACTCTTTCTTCCAAGCACAACCTCAAACTCAAACTCAATTTCAATTTCAATCTGAACTTCAATCTCAATTCAATCACGTTCTTAATTTTAATCTTAATCTCAAACTCAATATAAATCTCACTCCCAATCGTAAACTTTATCTTAATCTGAACCTCACTCTCACTCTCAAACACATTTTCAATCTCAATCTCAAGCTGATGTCAATCACTATGTCAATCTCAATCTCATTCTCAATCTCAACCTCAACCTCAATCTCTCAGTCTCAGTCTCGGTACAATTTCAATCGTGATCTCAAACTCAATCTTAATCTCATTCTCATTTTCAATATTACTTCTCTCTAAATCTCAATCGCGATCTCAAACTTAATCTTAATTTTATTCTAAACCTCAATCTCAATCTTATTTTTTTAATTTTTAATCTCAATATTATTCCCACTCTAAATCTCAATCGCAATCTGAATCTCAATCTCAGTCTCATTCGTAATCTCAAACTCAATCTTAATCTCATTCTCAATCTCAACCACAATCTCAATTTTATTCTCAAACTGAATTTGAGAATTTCAATTTCAATTTCAACCTCATTCTTTTCCCCAATCTCAATCGTAACCTTAATCGCAACCTGAACCTCAACATGAATCAAAATTTGAACCCTCAAATACGCGCCATAAATAGGCAGAGAAGTTGAGACAAGGACTTCGCAAGGTAACACCTTGCTAAAGTATCATTTGACTGGCTTGGGGTAATCTTCAATTTATAATCTTTCGCGCCATTTTCGCTTTCACCCGGAAAGAAGAAATTACTGTACTAGTACTACTTTTCATCATAAGTCACAAATCCTCCATTACCAACTATTTAATTGCAACTAAATCTTTGTCAAGTATCACCACTTCGTTAGTCCATCGATGTTGATTTTTTAGTAAGCAGTCAAATTTTAATTACACTTGGATGACGGGGTCGAGACGCCTGCCCCAACAGACAGTTAAATCATCCATTCAGTGTCATTTAATCAGCCAACCGGCTGTTTTACCAATCAAAGCTTTGCTTGTTTAATTTTCATTCTTTTTTTTTAGTGGTTACTAAGCAAGTTCGCTTGACATTTAAGTGCTAGTTGATGTGGGTATCTTCTTGTTAAATTCAAGTTCTGTTGGTTTTTGTTTTTGCTTAACTTTTTTATGCTCACCGAATTTTCCCATAATTTGAATGCGTTTGTCTCACACAAAGCCTGCCAAAGTTGCCATTAAAAAATGTTTAAATATTTACCGATGCATCGTGAGTGGGGAGTTAAAGACGTGGAGGACAATTTGATGTTAAACTCGTAGACTTATCTGACGACAAATGAATCAGAGCTGAACACAATGGAAACATTGGCGACACACTTCTACAGCTGTTCACTAGATGCACGTACGGCATTTTGTGTGGTTTCATGTTGGCTGTGGCTCACTTCGGTCGCTTCATTGGGAACTTCATATAATATCTACGGAAGAGGGTGGTTTGTTGAGTCTAAGGTTTTTGAGTAAAGTTCGACAAGAAAAGAGTTTCTATTCTCATATTATTTTTCAGCTGGTAAATAAATATTTTAGAATTTAATCCTTCCAGTTGAGATCCGCCTATGATTTCGGAAGCTTTTGTTTATGAGTTGACTGCTAAATTCTTCTGAATCTTTTACCAATGATTTATTTTCTTTGATTTCGAAGTCAATAATAGATATATGGCACTAAATTCGGAGAACTTGAGATCTTTTCTTCTTATAAAGTACTATCTGTTTAGCTAAGTGTCACTACAGAGTGATTTTGATCTTTCTTTTCGACTCGTTTCCTGTAGAAATTAATAGTTTTGATCGTTTTTTATCTCTAACGGTGAGATAAGTGATGGTTCAATCATTCGAGATCGTTTTGACATCCCTAAATTTAAGGTCATCTTTCCACATGTTGTAGAGTTCTCACAAATGGTATATAGTCAGTGATGTGGAATTATAAACATTGCATATGAATACAAGATCCCGGCAGGGAAACCCCGAAGCACAACAGGGTTGAGCTAAAAATTAAGAAACATACCAAGTACTTGCGCTCAGAGTCACTCCAACGATTGTACTAGAAAAGTTGCTCAACCTAGCACCTACTAACATTTTAGTGGAAAGTGAAAAGCGAAATTAGCTGAATGATCGGCGGTGTTAGTAGCATTTTCCAGAAGAACCAGGATATGGCTCAATAAACAGGCATTGAGAGGATAAAATTAACTGTGAGGCTCTACCTGAAAATATGCTATAGAGGCTTTGAAAATACGAAACGTGATGTTTAACTTAACGGAACACTTTCTTAATGAACTAACAGCGCACCAAAAATTAATCCTACCCGAGGAAAATAAGTCAAGATCTGGCGAAAAAAATGTAGATGCCTGCAATTTTCGTCCACTTCGTAATATGAGCCACCAAGGTGCCTATAAAAAGTGCCTTGAAATCCTTTTGAGGAGCTTCTATTAGGATTATTCGTTGAAAATGTTTGGGAAACTTGGGGTTTCAGAGATTTCTTGAGTTTTTACGGTTTTTGCGATTTCTGAGATTTTTGGGGTTAACCGAGGTTTCTGGGGTTACAAAGGTAATTCACTCCGACTTATAGAGTTTTGGTTTTGTTCGTCGAGAGAGGACTTTACTTCCCAATTGCCTACTTTGTTCGAAGTAGCACCTGTTGGCAAGAGTAGACGAAATTATCAACGACTTCGAAGTTATGACTGTCAACCGTGACTTGGGAGCCAAGTTATAGTTCAAATAAATGCACATATGTATATATGAGAGCACAATAAGCCTACTTATGTCGACAGAGCGACCTTTTACGATCAACTCTCTACAGCAACAAAGCGAGATGAGCATCACAGACTTATTGAGCTACCCTCGTATGTGACTTACATGAATGCTGTTCCTAATTAATTCATTTATATCGCTTGTGAGTGGGCGATTACACATAAAATTGAGCACACAAACACATACACATATATACACACATACACGCACACGTACTTTTAGCCAAATGTGCTGCGGCAAAGAGTCACAGATTTATTAGTTGCCTTAACAAATTGGCAAAATTCTTTAAATCTACAATTACGGTAATTTGCATGACCATCTTTGGCCTTTTGTTCGGCAAGCCGATGTTGCGCCGCGGCGTTTCGTGGTAATTGCTTGAAAATGCGCTTAAAAACTAGAAGTGTCGGCATTAAAAATTACCGCATCCCGTCAAAGCAAAAACAAAAACAAAAATGAAACAAAAATAAGGAAAAAAATGCAGATAAATAAAATAATCAGCAAGCGCTAAGAAGTCATCATGTTGCACGCTGTTGTTGCATAAATGTTTTATAGTGTTTGGTGTACGTGCCTCTGATGAAGCTGCAACTGCTGTTGCATGCTGTTGTGCACACAGCGGCTGCTTATTTATTTGTTAATTAATTGACGTTGTTGATGGCTCAAAAGGAAACAACAAAAAACATAGGCGAAATTAACAAAAAATACAACAATAAATTGCGATGGAGGCAACAATGCCAAGTTGTGCACACTTAGCAGGTAATTTTTATGTTGTTAGGCATTTAAAAGTTGATGTTCTGCGGGTTTTTACAGTTGCTTGTTAAAAGGGCATTAGTTTTCAAGTTTTTGCTTCTACCAAAATATATATAGATATGTATATAAATTAATAATGACGCAAACGAGCTGAAGAAGTCGCAGCTTCTTCTTTGTTTAGGTTGTTAGATTTGGCTGCCACCGAAGAATTCAAAAGTTGAACGCGCAATTCATCAAAGAGACAAATATTCGCATGTGAAGATAAGCTCATTACTTTGATTGATAAAAATATTTATTATTTCCATTTCAATTAAATTTCAAAAAGTTTTTTTTTCGGCATATGAGTTAGTGGTAAAATGAATTGCAGGCCTCTTGTAGTAATATTGAAAAAGTTTGCTCGAAATTTTTATTATGGATACCAGATCCATCAAAAACAACGGGAAACTTCATGCATTCCCTATTGCTACCAGCAGCTAAATAATTTAAGAGAAGAGAAGGCTTCCAGTGAAACGAAGTTGGTTGCGCTCAACATAACCTAATATGTAATATGTCTATAAGTAAAATTGTGTAAAAGTTCAAGCAAATGAAGAAAGTTTTCTGAGCATCATTCACCTGGGAGTGACCAGAAACGATTCAATATGGCTGACGCAACTATCGACTTTCTGTGACCAAGTATTCTCTGGGTAGCCAAAAAACATCCATTTGAATTCCAGCTAAAGTAAGCAGGCGAAGCAGCCCCTCCATAGGGCTGTGCGTTGGGTTTGGGACCCGCCACGTAAAAAACACCCCCAATGAAAAGAACAAAACAGCCTCGATTTTGATGAGGACCGCTGTAAACATATTAAGCATTACGATGTCATGTCCGGTTCCTTAATTGGGAAGGTGCCGCTGCCCAGCTAATTGATGATTTCGTAAGAGTAAAGGCTGACATCACGAGTAGATACTTCCGACATTTACTACGGTGACCATATCAAGGAGCAGAAATTCGGTATGGGATTCGTGGTGGGAGAGAGTCACCCCAGTGGATGAACATCTAACCACAATCCGCATAAAAGCGGAAGTTCTTCAATATTCTACTGCTTTGCGCCCACACCACCATAGAAGAGAAGGACGATGTGACCAAAAATGTCTTCTATGAGCGCTTGGAGCGCAGCAATGAGAGCTGGCCCCGCCACTCGTTCTTGGCAAAGAAGGTATCTTTGGCACAACGGTCGGTAAATTTATTTTCATTAATCTACCTGACTGTCTCCGGATCGAAAAGCCACCAACCAGAGTTCCGAACGATTTTCTATTCGACTTGACCTTCTGCTCTCTGACAGCACTTATCAGCAACACGATATAAGGAAACTGTAGGACGGCATTTCAAACTCCTTACGTACAGCTGCAAACGAAACCAGTGGTTTTTGGAAAAGACAAAAGAGCAGCTGGTCTGAAGTCTGAAGAACAACAAAATGGCACAATTTGCCCCAACTACCGTGGGATAAAGCTCTTCAACATCGCATATAAGGTTCTATCTAGCGTACTGTGGGAAAGGCTGAAGCCTAGCGTCAGCAAACTGATTGGACATTATCGGTGTGGCTTCAGTTGTGAAAAATCTGCAATAGACCAGATTTTCACCATGCGCCAAATCTTGGTAAAGACCCGTAAAAGATCGACACCCACCAACGAGCGATTGCCAAACAATAAGCGGAATTTGCGTACCAGAAAACTCTTTACTTTCAATGTTATTAAATATATCTGAGCTTCTTTTATGACAAAGTCCCTTAGGAAGGTAAAAAGTTAAATGACTAAAATTGAAGAGGAATGAGAATTAAAGAGGAAATGTTAATGAGCCCAATAACTTTGCAAGAGGTACGAACTGTTTTGTGGCGTTCCAGTGAAAATAAAAAAAAGAGTTAAACATCTGACAATGATAATAGATTTTTTTTCATCTTCCTCTAGGAAATGTTTTTTCCTAATTCCGTACATATTTTTGCATATAAGCTTAAACAGAGCAAGAAATTCTAAAATCTCAGTGCAAGTTCCGGGTTCACCACGTGAGTTTTGGTTACCTTCGCTTTGGGCACCGTTTCAATATTGCTGCGGTTTAGATTCCTCCGACATTTGTCCCAGCGGATTATTCTCCGGTCAAATGGCGTTTCGCTTCCAATATGCCTTCATAGTCGGTTTGTCCGGCTGCATGTCTATCCTCATTTTCAAGGGCGCCTTCGGTTTGCTTTCCGTCGACGCTGTTGCTTTTGCGATATGCTCCTCAATGCGATTTGCATACGATGGATCCGAGGTATTGCATCAGTTACGAGTAGCGAAGTGTGCCCGGCTGTTCTAGACGTCGTCTTCGGCCTAAGGAGAGCGAAGAAGTTTCTCTTCCTTTTCTGCGTTTATGCTTACAGCGCATTCTTGGTCTCTTCATGGACTTTGCCTCCTTTTCAGCAGGGCGCCTACGCACCTGGAGGAGGTGTGGCTGCTGAGCGATAAAACTCATAGGGTCTCTGTGCCCGCCGGTGGTAGCAGCCTCGACTCCCAATAACGTTTGCACTGATATTCTGATCTGCTTCGTTTCTTCCTTTGTTGACTTTCATGTTGAGCAATCCATCATAAGGGCATGATATGAAAATACGTAAACTTCAGCAGGAGCTGCCTGCCAACTATGTAAAGAAATCAGCTTAAAACCATGACATTGTAAGCAGCGACATCCCTTGCCCAGTCGACACCGCTCTAAGGATACAGCTAAGAGGAATTTTTGGCCAGAACATTATCAACTAGAAAACAACTTCTTTATAGATTGTGCGGTTTTCAGAAGAAAAGTTTCAATGACAGATGAAATTAAATCGAAAATGCCACAAAATGATTGTCCGATATCTAATTGACAGCCCATACCCTCGATTCTTTCAGTTTGTCTTATTTTTATTTTTCCTTCTTGCATTGTTTGGAGTACCCAATCGCTTTTCCGACACATTTGACCTTTTAAATTGAAATATTTTTGACTAGTACTAAATTTAAAAAGGCCATAGTGTTGACCACGCACTACATGCGCCGTATTTGGTGAAACATAAATCGTGTCTTGTCGAACGCATACTTCGAAAATCACTTTAATTCGAAAGAAATATATGTCATGATATTTGAGTAAATGTGTGTGTATATTTTCGTGAGCGTATTTAAATTTGTGAACAAGAGTTCTTTACTTCAAGCATGCGTAATGGAAAATAAATAAAATAATCCCATTTGGAAAATTTTCAATAAGATGAGCTGGCGGTATTTAAACCAATTTATAAACTGGAAACTTGCTTTTAGAATTGAGAAGTTCTTCTTATTGGGGTATAAGCAATTATTAAAACAAGAAGTAAGATATTGAGGACTAATAGCCTCAATTAGGGAAGTATGTGTGCTTGAATGATATCAGTAGTGACTAAACTTCACTCTTTAAGTGTCTAGTGGCAGCTAATCAAATCTCTGTTGGAATGAAATAAAAATGTATTTTATGCTCCTTCTAACTAAGAAACAATTGAGAAGAATGAAATGGGTATTCTTATTAAATATGATCCATTTCGAGGTTCCTTACTTTTTTAAAGAAAAAAACACAAAAACTTCAAATTTAATAGGTCCACAAACGACACCAAACCGTGTTTTTTCTGGATAAAAATACAGCTCTTGAATCTTTACAGGTCGCTATTCGTCCCAAATGCGTAAATTTTGCTTGTTTACATACCCATTGAGACAGAAATGGGCCTCATCGCTGAACATAATTTGGCCCGAAAACGTCGGATCTTTTTAGAGCCCTATAGCGAAACGATGTCTCTTGGGAAGGTAGAGCGACCTCAGTTCTTGCACAAGATACTTGTTTTCGAATTAAGATCTCGACGTAAAATGCGCCAAGTCAATCTAGACGTCAGTCCGAGTTGGTGCGAACGGCGCCGCTTTGACTCTCCACTCTCAGCTAAGGCTGTTATATTTTCTTCAGTGAGTGCTCGACGTGGTCTTTTCGGTCGAATACTATATTATCCAATAATCAATGCTGCGAATAATACGTTCAGTAGATCGATTGAGCGAAGCGCGTGATATACAGTTTTTACAGAAGCTGAATTTTCGTAATAAACTTGAACGATTTGTAAACGATTTTTAGGCGTGAGTCTTTCCCTGATGAAATGCCAAAAAATACTGAACAAAAATAATATGACAGCTTACTGAAAAAAGTACCTCTACCCTTTAACAACACGTGATTTTAGGTTCTCTTGAAACTGTCTCCGATCTCTAGGAGAAGCTCCGAAAAAAAAATGTCTGATCGAAGAACTGGTAAAAATTTCGATTTTAGACGAAGTGAAAGCTCCCCAAAAAAAGTCGGTTTTTGTGAAAAATATTCCCCTCCGAGTGGTTTAAAAATCGAAATTGTTGTCAAAAATCCTATTTCTTTAATAATTATGTGACAAATGGAGATTGAATGATGAGTGAATTGTTTACAAAAACTTTGTTCTAACATTTCGCTGAGGAAAAATTTTCCTACAGGGTTGTTTGCCATGCAGAAAAACCAAAATCGGACAATAAAGGCAGAAATATCAAAATATCGAAAATGCCAAGCGAGAACACAAAAACTATAAAACACTCGTAAGCTTTTAAGTGCAAAAGTGCATAAGTCAAATTACAAAAAAAAAAAAAAACAACCAACAACCAAATAAATATGCATACTTGACAACAAAAAGTGCATCGAAATTGGTAGGAATATAATAGGTTTTTATTCATAATACGAGCTCTAATATTTTTCTTATTGTTGTTTTTTTTTTAATTTTTTTTGTGGCAGCTTTGTTGCTCCAAATAGTCGAGTGCGCTTAGCAGAGCGATTATATTTCACTAAAACAACCACAACAACAATGACAATGCGACAGCGGTTTGGAGTCGAAGCAATTATTATTGCTGAAATCGCATACGCATTGTCACACACACACACACACACATGCACATGTATACATATAAAAGTAGTTGCGACGCACGCACGTGGAATTCGCGTTGATGTTGCAAAGCGACAAATCGCTGCGGAGCCCAACGAGGCGCTGATTTGTGTACGCTTTTACATACAAACGCCTTTGTTGCAGCAATCGGACGCATTCGTTCCAATCTGCCACATTGCAATGACTGATATTGCTAACGCTTGGCTTCAACGCCGGTTTGTTGTTTTTGGTTTTGCCAAGTCAACAGGTCCACAAGGCGAGGTGGTAATTTAATGCCTGCCTCTGTGATTTTTACTGCTTTTCGATACAAAATGAAATTTGATTGCCACACGTTGTTGCAACATAGGCGCGCGCGTTGCTGCATACAAAGGTACATGTGTACTTGAAACCCAGCAGTCAAAGTGGGTGGGACTGAAAAGCAGAATTGGTTCCCAAGTGGCAGTGTAAGAAATGCACAGTTTTTATATCCCAGAGTTGTATGTGTGTTCTGACCGTTTATTTAACGGTACGTTTTAGACCTTTAACGAAGCTCACATTTACATAAGGGTATTATTTCAGAAAATTATTCAAATACTTATATAGTTACTTATATATAAATTTGGGACCAGTATTGAAGGTTAGGATGAGTTGTCCAATATTAAAAATAGGTGTGGTACCGCCCATTTTTTACTTAACAACACAACCTTCGGAAAATTCTGCCAAAACTCGTTACCACTTTGTTATATGAGTCTTTGTAGCAATGTTTTGCCAGGAACCACGACCACTCTTCACATAACGGTATTCTTAAATACTATTAATAATTTAAAAAATTCTAATTTTTACATTGTCAAAGGCATAAGTGAGGTAATAATAATAATTCTACTGAGATAAATGATGATAACTGATAATTATGAAGTAAATGGGCGTGGCCCCGCCCACTTTTCTGCAAATTTTGCATCCCAAAATACATAAGCACTCCAGTTAAGGGCTGGTCACCATTACAATCGTATAACTTTATGGTTTGAAAATACTGATATAACGGTTCTTCAATGTAATCAAGCCCATATTTCAGTTTCATATTATTTCGAATTACTGTTTTCAGACTCTCTTAACTCGGAAGTTAGATTTGTCGATATAACTGTTACTGTCCATCACCTTAGCGGAACGTCTGAAAATGCGAAGCTCCCAGGTGTTTCAGCCTTGATTTTGCAAAGGCGGGACCATCAGGGAGAAAGTTTTCAGACATTTCTAATTCGTTTTCTTAGAAAAAGTTTGAACAACGGGCATTCAGTAAGATTCTCAACCTTACTGCGTGGACACCGATAGGGCCCTTGAACTAGCGAAAAGTTAGACTTACTAAGAACGAAGAGCTCACTGTACTTCTTGGGATCCGCCTTCGGGCTAAATGGATCATGTGACCGTGCAAAAACTAATTTTAGCCCAGCTAATGTTATACCGAAGAGAGCGGTTCCACACTACTGATGGCGAAATAGGCTACCTTTTCTTGTCAACTCGTCAATTTTGTATTTACCTGTGATTTCATAGTGGCCTGACCTTCTTGCTAGTTTTATCAGAAAGTGACTCGATGCCATTGAGAGCAAGTTTAGGCGTTCAGTGTTCTCAAAGCTAGTATTACCGCCCTTCTATCAAAGTGGATGGTCAATTCCCTGAAGGAAGCTGCACCGATTGTTTTACTAGATTTACTTCGCTGTATGCTTCTCAAAAGGAGCCTCGCAGTTCTGATCGAATCTTTTCTCGGCAAATCTTCCGATTGTTTAAGACCGCGGTACTGAGCAAACTTAACAGCTTAGTTGTTTAGCATTCAAATTTTTATCTACCATACACTATCTTATTGTCAGAAACGTGAACGATTTTCACTTGGGAGATGTTGACGGAGTTTGAAGATCGATATTCAACCAATGATATTTTCAAAATGTAAACTTTTGTATAATATCGAAGAATCTTATCGAGTTACTATTGGGCACACTGCAGTCATACAAATACCTAGTCATATGCGCACCACTTTGATTTGCATAGTGCTGTCATTAGGTGGCTTGTAGGCGCCAGCATTAGCGACAACTGAGCCATTACCCAGACTGCGTGCTGTTTTACTGCCTTAGGAAGGCATCATAAAAATATTAACGGCAACAAGAAAATTCATAATTGCGTTCGCATAAGTCAAAGGAAAATTAAAGAAATATATGGGCATTCCATTGTAGACGCAAGACCTGCATGTGCCTATATACTTAGCTTCCTAAATATAGAAACGAAGAACTAAAGGCTGGCTAAGTTCAAAGAGATCGTGCAAATTTGTGCGGACTATGAATCACCAAAACCAACCAGAACTTAAAATGCACACACATTGCAACACTCACGGATATGTCATAAATATTATGAATGTCTATGTTGGAGAAGTCAGGGTTGCAGAATGCCATGCCAACCCATTATTACTTCGCCGTTTGTCAAAAGCTAATCAACAGGCCAAGCAAGTCAATACAATTTTTTCTTATTAAGTATTAATTTTTAAATGCAAAATATTATATCATATATGCATACATGCCGCTTTATATATATAATCATACAAATATAAATATTTTTTTCCTTTTATGCCTTAACATAAAAGCCCGAAACCCACTCGCATTTGTCTAAACACTGTGTTGCATGAAGTATTTATAGTTACGAGTATATTCACCGTTCTGAGTGGCATGTGTGGCATATGGAGAATATATACCACATATATCTGTTTAAATATAAGTAAATGCCTTTTGCAATCAAAATATGGCGTTGCATATCTTTTGTGCACAGTCGCTTATAATGCTTCGTTAGGGTGGCTCTAATCGGGTGAAAATAAGTACTTTGGTTATTCGCTTATTATTCTGAAAGGTTTTTACAGGAAAAATTTATAAGGAACTGGTTATCCATGATGATTTCTACCCTTGTGATCAATTCTGGGACGGCATTTCAAGCTCTATACGCATAGCTGCAAACTAAACCATTAGTTTTCGGAAAAGGCAAAAGAACAGCTGGTGTGATGAGGAGTGCCGTGTCGCAGTGGAGAGAAAACAGACTGCCAGGGAGTATGTATCAGATTCTTTGACGACGACAGCATGCCCGACGATTAGAATTTTGTGCTCACAAAATGAGAGACCCCACAATCTGCGCCAACTATAGTGGGATAAGTACTGTATGGAAAATTAAAGCCCACCGTCAACTGATTGGACCTTATCAGTGTGGCTTCTGGACTGGAAAATCAACAACCGATCAGATATTAACCATGCGCTAAATCTTGGAAAAGACCTGTAAAAAGAAGACCGACACGCATGTCCTCTTTGTCGATTTCAAAGCCGCCTTTGACAGCACGAAAAGAAGCTGCCTTTATGCTTCCATGTCTGAATTTGGTATCCTCACAAAACTAATACGGCTGTGTATACTGGCGTTGAGCAATACCAAAAGCTCCGTCAGGATCGGGAAGGAACTCTCCGAGCCGTTCGATACCAAACGGGGTTTCAGACAAGGCGACTCCCTTTTGTGTGACTTCTTCAACCTGCTTCTGGAGAAAATAATTCGAGCTGCAGAACTAAATAGACGTCGCACTCGCGATTAGGCACCCACTTCACTGTTGGCAGTCATACCTTCAAAGTTGTAAATAATTTCGTCTATCTTGGAACCAGCATCAATACCAACAACAATGTCAGCCTCGAAATCCAACGCAGAATATCTCTTGCAGAACAGCTATGAGAGTATTCGACGCGTTACTCGACGTGGGAAGCAGAGGAAGAGGAAGACTCCACTCCGCTGGAGAGACCAGGTAGAGAAGGACCTGGACCGCGAAGCGGTTTCTATGCCAGTAAAGAAGAAGAAGAAGATAAATATACTCTTACAAAAATTAGTATCATGAACTCGTAAGTCCAAAATCGACTTTTTATCAGTAGAATGCTAATGATAATCTAAATATCTCTACTGATCATCGCAAGACCAAAAATATTGTTTCGGATCCCTTCTAATCATAAGAAAAACCATCATAGACAGTGGTTGGAATAACAGTGTAACAGTTTTTCATAAGCTCCATAAACCATTCGAAGTTGGTTTTACATTTATTGCTTTCCACTAGTCGTTTAAAATTAAGGTGCAAACCAAAAACGGGAGGAAAAGCTCAACTAATTGTCTTCGTGTGAATAGGCGTCAACCGATTATGTAATATCTGAATTGGAAACTTTCCTTATGACTTACAATTTCCATAATCCATTCAAAATCTACTCCATAATCCATGCAATTCGGATCACCTTCATAATACAATGAACGCTGAATGACTCAGCGTTCCTTATAGTTTTATTATTTTATGGTCTTCCGTGAAAATGCACATCGGTATGTGGCACGTAGCATAAGAATTCTATGATTTGTATGCATGCGTTGGCGGAAACGCTGCTAATAATGGTTTTGCTACGTAATGTAATGTAATCTGCAAGCAGCTTTATTTGCAAAATAATATACCTTTTTAATTTAATTGAAAGGGCGTTGTAGTTAACAAATATTAAGTTAAAATTCCACAGATTTATTGAGTTAAGAAAACTAAAAGATAAAACATAAAAATTCTCCATTATTACACTATATATATGGCAAAATTAACGTTGGGTTATTAGAACAAATTCTATTTTTTAAGAGATTTAGGCATAGCAAAAAAAATTCGTCCGTGGCTCGAAGTTAGCCTCTTAAATCGAAATATTTACTTTTGAAATTGAAATTATTGAAAACATTATTAATTAGAATATGCTAGTTATTAAAACAGAAAAAAAGGGGTTTTCTACTTTTTTAAAGAAAAAAAAAACACAGAAACTTCATATTTAGTGTGAAATGTTTATTATCATATTTTTTTGCTGCGGCTACGTCTCAGGTGGTACATCCGCTGAGTCCCATTTTCGATGACTCGTTCTTTGCATATCCCCACAGGAAAATATATGACGGTGTGATATCGCACGATCTTGGTGGCCGAAGTGTTCTCCCAATAAATCCATTGATTGATGATGAGTCGGAAGTGTCGTCTTGTTGAAACCAAATACCATACAGGCAAAAAAACTACAGGCATCAAATAGTTGGTTGCCATGGCGCGATACTGGTCGCTATCGACGTTTACGTTCTCACCAGAATAATTTTTGAAGAAATATGGACCGATAATTCCACCGGCTTACAAACCACATCAAGACGTTTGTTTTTCTGGATGAAATGGCAGCTCTTTAATCTCTTCAGGTTGCTCTTCGTTCCAAATGGGGCAGTTTTGGTTATTTACATACCCATTGAGCCAGAAATGCGCCTCCTTGCTGAACAAAATTTGGCTCGAAAACGTCGGATCTTCTTGGAACTTTTCAAAAGCCTATAGAGCGAAGCCTTGTCACTTGGGATGGTCTAGTGGCTTCAGTTTTTGCGCAAGTTGTATTTTGTACGCTTTCAATTTAAAATCCCGACGTAAAATGCTCCAAGTCGTTCCATAGGTCAGTACAAGTTGCTACGAACGCCATTGAATCGACTCTCCATAGTCTTCGAGTACACTCTTAGCTATCGCTGCTATATTTTTTTCACTGCGTGCAGGTGTTTCAATGGTGAACAAAAATAACATGACAGGTTGACACGACTTACGCATGATCTGTCAAAAAAAGGCTATTGAAGAAAGTACCTCTACTTGGATCATCCGTTGGGATAGGTTAGGCTAGTCTGATATGCTAATGAGCCATGCCTGACCAGCTTTGATCATTTCGTATACCAGATGGAGTTCCGTTACGAAGTCCATGAGGAGTAGTCATCATTTAGGATGTCTGCGATTGACGCGAATTTCAACACACTCTGTGGCCGCTCTATCGATACCTTTTCCAGTGTCTCATTCTGTGAGGCCCCCAAATGCTTAAAGCGTATCCCCGCCAATGTGGAACAAGTGCATATTGTTCCCCTCGTGCCTTACTACTAACATTTCTTGCAGTCTTTTTTAATCTGTCAGCCCCATTATACTCGTATAGGCGTGCGCCTTTACTAGGCTGCCTTGCCTTATAAAACGAGTAATTTAGTTTCTGTCTATCAGCTCGCCTTTAAGGGAATATATTAACTTGTGAAATTCAAAATAACGATTTTTGTTTTTAAAAATATATATTTTAGAATAGTCTCTCAAAAATTGTGTCAAATGGCTTAGAGGATATTTCGGATTTGACAAACTTTTTTCGACGTTTTTATCGAAATGCTGCGATCAGAGTCGGTGAAGAGAACTCTTTCGCAATGGCTGGAACGATCAACTTGAAAATATCACACGACTTTCTTAGATATATTCGCCAGATAATATTATAAGGAGTTAGATTTTTGATAATAATTTTAGATTTTTTAAGTCACCATGAAGTGTGACTTTTTCAAATAAAACTTTCTTTTTCAAATTTATTTTTTTAGAGGGGGTCCTTCGATCATTATGCGTATTCATCTATAGTTTAGACTTGTAAGTAGATACAACCCCTTAAAGCGATAATTTATGCAAATATTTTAAGAATTTATATAAATATTTCATATTTTTCATATTTAATCGATGTTTACTGCATAATAAAATAATATCCATTTAAACGGAATACAATTTCAAATATTTTGTGACTAGTAACTAAGACTAAGTACTAAACAACATAAATCTAGTAAATTATGTAATACCTAACCTTTCGATTCGAACTTATAACACATTTCGAAAAAATTAGGTCTGGTCAATCATTACATTCCTACATACGTTTATACACATATGTACATATCTACATAAGTATTCATATATATATCACTCTTGTAGATTGTCATTGCCTGCCTCACCATTGTGTGAAGAACAAAAAATCACCTTGCCGCGTAAAGTCACTTTCAGTTTTACGGCTTTTCAATTAGAGGCGCACAAAAAAACTTTATTAAATAATCGAAAGTCACCGTTAAATAACAAATACAACAACAACCCCAAAATGCGCCTAACAATCGAATTCAACTCCCAAAACAGAGTGCACCAACGCCTACCAAAGTTCTTTGCCGTAAATTGCTCATATAAGAGTACATAATATATGTAAATACAAACACATATGCACACGAACACACACACATGGAAATATGCGCAACACACCAACGAAGAAAACGAATTTAAAAGCGCATTTTTGCCGCCATTGTCAGTGGATAACCCAATTCTCGCTGCATTTAGGCTCACAGCCACCTAATTCTGTGCGCTCAAAAAGCAAAAAACAACGCTATAAATAACAACAGCAACAACATGAACATTTGCGCGTACATACACACACATATGTCACCAGCAAGTGAGCGCGTGCATGCATAACACAGAAATGCAATGGCTTTAATGAAACTCATATGCAGACAATAACAACAATAAAAGCAACTGAAATGTAAACAACAACAACAATAATAAACCAACAACCATACTGTTAACTACTGCATCACACACCGCAAACAACTTGGGCATATAGTAAACCTGCCACAAACGCCAACTAAGCCGGCTGGCAGCGTCTTGTCAATTGCCAGCCACCTGGGCGCACCTTTGCCGTGCGACGACGCGATTCATTTCAACGCGAAACCGATCTGCTCCGTAACTTCGCTGCGAGTACTTACGTAGGTTTATTCAAAGGCGGCTTGCATGCTGCAGCAGCTCCCGCTGTTGTTGTTGTCGGCAACACCGCCGCGCTTGCAGGCAGCTTATCGCCAGATCGCTCTCTGCTGCCGGCTTCTTCTGCTTCTTCTTCTTCTGCAACTGCAACTATAGCACACATTTGCTTCTTTGGCGTTTCGGTTCATTCATATGTTTTCGGCTGCGTGCACTTTTGCTTTTGTTGCCATTACTGTTAACTGCCGTGGCTGTGTGCTGCCGCTCAGCATCTGTCGACGGCATCTCTGTCTGCGGCGATCGGTGGGCTTTTCGGGGCCTAGCAGCGTATATAAATGGTTTTGGTCATTGGTGGTAGGCATCAGTTCAACGGTTTCTAGCGAACGATTCGAAACGTTTCCAGCACTTTCTTGCAATTGGCGGTGTGAGCTCTTAAGAACGCGAAGTACTCCGTGTGTGTGTGTAGCTACGATTCAAATCGATTAAACAAGAACGTTCGGGTTCGTTGCGTGCTCTTCTTTGTGAACGAAAAAAAAAACATCTCCTTCGAGTGAAAATGAAGGTATAAAGCGTTCTAATTCACTGTAAAATGTATGAAATGTGGACTCTTAGTGCTTATTTCTTGAAAAATTTAGAACTGGAGAGTAGAAACATTTAAAAGCACGATAAAAATATATAAAAATGTTTGTGGATTCGTAAAATGTTCAGAGAATACTTGGAAGTACAATTGAGTGATTTGAAAAGAATTTATGAACTTTGATTTATAAAACAGGGAATTCGTAAAATATTAAAAAAATCCTTCCAAATCAAATTGAGTTATTTTTGTTTAGATGATTTATGATGATGATTTCATAAAACGGGGCATTTTACTATGAGTGATTTTTTAAACCGATTATTTATGAACTTATGAAACGCCGCATTTAACCATGAGTGGTTTTTGAGTAAATTTGGTTTTAGGTGCAATTTGGTTGCGAAATTGTTTATATTTTGGAAATCGTATTAACGGTATTGATAAAACTTTCAGTTTGAAGTTTTTTTTGTAAAATTATTAAGATTTTTTAAATGTAATATATATTATTCTTAGAAAAAATTTAATTTTGCGACTTCATTTTGTTTTTCAACAAAATATAATTAATATAAATTAAATATAAAATTTAAACAGAGAAAAAATTGACACGCTAGTTTAAGAAAATAGTATTAAAATGGAGTTTAATGAATTATCCAATTCAAAATCGTTAAAAAAATTAGCTTCGAAAGTAAATACTTAAAATTCGAAAACTAATATTTTACATGGAAATTAATGAATTTTTTTAGAATACTATATGAAAACAAAATGCAAAAAAGAATTTTGTTTTTGTATAAAAAAAGAAGAAAATAAAGATATTATACAAAAAAAAAAGAAATTATCAAGGACTTTTCAGAATTTTGATTTGTTTTTTAATTTTTTTGAGTTTCGAAAATTAAATTTCTATAATTTGCGGAGAAAATAAATGACACCAATTCAGTTTATAGATTTCTTAATAAAAATTATGAAAAATTTTATATATTCTAGGCATTTTGTTCAATTACTCAAACATTTTTTACCAAATTTTGAACATTTTTCAAACTGTAAATTTTTTAAAGCAGTTTTTGAAATAATATTTATGATAATCTTAAATTATTTATAAGCTTATAAAATGGTAGAAACAAGTGTGCTTGTACTAAAATTAAAAATAAGATAAATTATAAGTTCCAGAAATATGGTTTTCATGCTAAATCGTTAATGAGTACAGAAACTTCGTGTATGTGAATCCATAATTTGAAACTTTTCCCAAATTATAAATGATGTTTAAAACTCTTTCAAAACGTTATAAAATTTGGTTAAAAACATTTTTCAGCGGCAAATATAAATTACTCTTATTTAGAGTTATGAAATTGTTTCTAATTTTTTCGACCTATAATTCCTTAGAAATTTCAATTAATCCTTTGCTGATGTTGTTAGGCCATAAGGACCCGACACTTATTGTTGCTTATGAATTCCAATGATTGAATTACCTCTAAATAGATATAAAAACTTTTTCAAACTTTTTTTGAATCTAAAATTCGTTCGAAATTTTAACTAACCATTTATGCTGAGTCATATGTTGATGAGTAGTCATATGAACACAAGGCCTCTTTTCATACCCTAAACAAGGTGTATTGTGTTTGCCTCGAATTTTATAGCACTGAGAAGGAAACGTTGGTGACCATATAATATGTATGTGCGTATGAGTGATCACCGTGGCAATATGATTCGATTTTGCCATGCCCGTCTGTCCATTTGTATAAACGCAAAATAGTCCAGTTTTTGAGATATTAATCTGAAAATTTTTACACGTTTTTTTGCTGCCCAAAAAGCTGCTCATGTGTCAGAACTGCAATATGGGATTACTAAAGGATACCAACAAACTGAATGATCAAACGCAAGTCCTTATATAGAAAACATTTTTATTTAACAAGATATCTTCAAAAAATTTAGCTTAAAATATTCTCAAAGAAAGCAATATAATTTCTAAAAAAAATTTTTTAAATCAGAACACTATAGCATATAGCTGCCATACAAACTGAACCATCAAAGTCAAGTCTTTGTATGGAAAAATTATATATTTGACGAGATATCGTCACGAAAGTTGGCATAAATTATTTTCTAAGGCAATAATAAATCAACGAAGAAATTTTTCAGATCGAAAATCTATAGCATAAAGCTGTCATAAAAACTGAACAATTGGAATGTAGTTATTTTAAGGAATTTTTGGTATTTATGAAGGGCTTCGGTGAAAGAGAAGTTAACGTTTTTTCTGCTTAAAAGTTCCAATTATAAAAAACAATTAAGATTTATGAAAATGTTTAAATTATTATTTTCCTCAAAAATAGTTTTGGTATTTATTAGAAGAAACACACATTATTTTTTACAGTACTTCATTGCCATTGCTCTCCTCATCGCTGCCGCACAAGCAGTACCCGTGGAATATGGCCACTATCCCGCACCGATTTTAGCGCATGCGCCTGTCTTGGCACACGCTGTGCATGCTGAACCTGTTGTAAGTTGTCCATGCATATCAATTCGTAAAAATATATTCGTCTGATTATTCAAGCAAACAACTAATGTTAATGGCATTTTCATTGTTTTCTGCACAGGCATACCCGAAATACTCCTTCAACTACGGCATTAAGGATCCACACACCGGTGATATCAAGTCGCAAGCCGAAGAGCGTGATGGCGATGTAGTCAAGGGTCAATACTCGCTGGTCGAACCCGATGGCTCAGTGCGTACCGTTGACTACACTGCCGATGATCATAACGGTTTCAACGCTGTCGTGCACAAGACCGCACCGAAATTGATTGCCCACGCACCAGTGTTGGCACACGCACCCGTCTTGGCACCAGCACCACTGCTGCATCATTATTAAATGCGCTGATGAAGGGCTGGAGAGCGTTAAAGGATTTTGGAGTTGGTTGCGTGAGAAATAAGATCGTTTTGTATTGTTGAGCAATTTGGATGTGATTGTAAAGCTGGCCGTGACACATATATAATTTAGGCGTGAAAAATAAGACGATCTTACAAGTGAGGAATGCCAACTTTTCAACATCAAACGCTACTCAGCCTTGCAACACTCTTGCACATACACTTACCCACTCACATACTCATTGACTCACTCAAACTATTTACTCGTTACAGTTAGCGAGTATT